>NC_043760.1:30237950-30297950 GCF_902148845.1 Salarias fasciatus | reverse complement strand
TGAAAACTCAGCACACAAAGGTAGCGCCAGCCAGCGGATTCAGACCAGGAACCCTTTATTATCACATTTTGTGCTTCCAATTGGAGAAAACATGACAGAAGCAGAGCTGAGGAACATGCAGAGATGCATTTCCCTGTAGTTCCTCTTTCCTTTTCTGAGAGTCTTTGAACCGATTTGTTTTTCTTTTGAGTTTGTTTTTTTTCAGCCTGTGATTTTTGCATTCATGGTTCAGTTTCGTTAGAGATCAGAACAGGTCGTTTGTGCCGTGAAAACAGGCTCGGGGAATTTGCCTCATGTTATTTTCAACACAAGGAGAAAAACAAAATGAGAAATTTCCTGGTGAACTTGGAAGATTTAGTTGGTTAACAGTAATATATTTATCTCAGAGGATGAAGACGAAATGGAGCTTTAATTGAAATGATTACTGGGCTTAGATTTACCAGAAACGCTGGGCTGCATCAATTCTGATGTTGCTTTTTATCTTATACTTTGTGGGTGCAAATCGTTTTGAAGGTTGATGCCCCTTAAATAATTCAATACGACTTTTAGACATATTTCATAGCGATTCGGCCATTTGCATGATGAGAAGTTGATGAACTCTCAAATGAATAGACACAATCTTGACTCAGAACATGTCTGGTATTTTCCGGTACACAGCAGTAACACTTTAAAGTGTGATGTGCAGATGACGTCACGGCACCTGTTGGTGGGTGGGATGCATCAGGCAGCCAGCGGACATGTCCCAATGGTCAATGTGTTTGAAGCAAATTGTCAAGTGTCAGGATTTGAATTACAAAAGCCAAACTGTGAAGGCTGGATGATGGGACCAGTGTTTCTCCAGAACTGCAGCTCTTCCAGAATGAACCAGGACTGATGGAAGAGGGGAGTGAAGACTGGCTGGTGTGGTTCGGTCCGTCTGGAGAGCGACTGCAGCTCTAAGTGCTGCAGATGGTTTCTTCAAAATACACAAAGCAGTTTGTAAGAGAAATGTTTTTCATCTTTCAGCTTCAAGAACAGTCAAGATGTCCTTCAAACAGATACTTAGCATATATTCATTCTTAGATCAAAGTTTTGCTTGAGTAAACGAGTTAAGAAGAATTATTTGCTTGAATGCCAGAGTCATATGTTAATAGTATAGTTTCTACTTGAGCTGAAGGAGACGTCTGGTTGTGGAGAAACCAGTGATCGCTGCTCAGAACTCGTGTTTTTTGTTGTTTGGTTTCTCTGTCTTCACCTGGAGGCCTGCAGCGGTCCGATGAAGGAGATCTGGTGAACTGCTGAAGGCTTTCGGGCCTGTGTGGTCGAGAGACTGCCGCTCAGACTGCTGCAGGAGGGAGAATATTGATTTTGATAAAGAGCCTTTAGAAAACACAGTGTACTAGTTTATTGTGCACCGGCGCAGCAAAGGGTAACATGCACAGTATTAGACAGGTCATAATGTTGTGGCTGACACTGTGCTTAAAACATCTTACGTTTTTAGAAAGTCACTCTTCACAAGATTAAATTAGGCCCGAGCCCCTGGCCTGCCAAGGGCGAAGGGCCTATTGTTTCTGCAACACAGACGACGACTAGTCGAGCGCGCAGCGCTCGACCTCAGGCCTTTCACACTCTCAAAACACACAACGATGACAAGTCGAGCGCGCAGCGCTCGACCACAGACATCATTCAACACGTCCAGACACACACACACCGACACGCACTCACACATACGCGTGTACAAACACAAAAACGCACACACACACACGACTTTTCGAGCGCGCAGCGCTCGACCACAGGCCTTTCACACACTCAAACGTACAAAAATGACAAATCGAGCGCGCAGCGCTTGACCTCAGACATAGGCCAACATGTCCAGACACACACGCCCCGACATGCACTCATACACACGTGTACAAATACAAAAAACGCACACACACTCTCATAGACAACCATGACTTGTCGAGCGCGTAGCGCTCGACCACAGACATTCACACTCTCAAACACCTCACAGACGCGTCGGGCTTGTCGAGACCTTTCCGAAAATATATAACATGTGGGCGAAATAATGGCAGAAAAAAAAAAAGCATATTGTTTTTGCAAAAAATATTTAGGCCCGAGCCCCTGGCCTGCCAAGGGCGAAGGGCCTATTGTTTCTGCAACACAGACAACGACTAGTCGAGCGCGCAGCGCTCGACCTCAGGCCTTTCACACTCTCAAAACACACAACGATGACAAGTCGAGCGCGCAGCGCTCGACCTCAGACATCATTCAACATGTCCAGACACACACACACCGACACGCACTCACGCATACGCGTGTACAAACACAAAAACGCACACACACACACGAATTTTCGAGCGCGCAGCGCTCGACCAAGGCCTTTCACACGCTCAAAGGTACAAAAATGACAAGTCGAGCGCACAGCGCTCGACCTCAGACGTAGGCCAACATGTCCAGACACACACACCCCGACATGCACTCATACACATGTGTGCAAATACAAAAAACGCACACACACTCTCACACACACACATGAATTGTCGAGCACGTAGCGCTCGACCACAGCCATTTACACTCTCAAACACCTCACAGACGCGTCGGGCTTGTCGAGACCTTTCCGAAAATATATAACTTGTGCGCGAAATAACGGCAGAAAAAAAAAAACATATTGTTTTTGCAAAAAATATTTAGGCCCGAGCCCCTGGCCTGCCAAGGGCGAAGGGCCTATTGTTTCTGCAACACAGACAACGACTAGTCGAGCGCGCAGCGCTCGACCTCAGGCCTTTCACGCTCTCAACACACACAACGATGACAAGTCGAGCGCGCAGCGCTCGACCACAGACATCATTCAACATGTCCAGACACACACACACCGACACGCACTCACACATACGCGTGTACAAACACAAAAACGCACACACACACACGAATTTTCGAGCGCACAGCGCTCGACCACAGGCCTTTCACACACTCAAACGTACAAAAATGACAAGTCGAGCGCGCAGCGCTCGACCTCAGACATAGGCCAACATGTCCAGACACACACACCCCGACATGCACTCATACACACGTGTACAAATACAAAAAACACACACACACTCTCACACACAAACATGACTTGTCGAGCGCGTAGCGCTCGACCACAGGCATTCACACTCTCAAACACCTCACAGACGCGTCGGGCTTGTCGAGACCTTTCCGAAAATATATAACATGTGGGCGAAATAATGGCAGAAAAAAAAAAAGCATATTGTTTTTGCAAAAAATATTATTCTTTCTTTCTTTCTTTCTTCTTCTTCTTCTTCTTCTTCTTCTTCTTCTTCTGCTCTTTAAACTGGAATTTGACCCCCTGAACATGCTCGAAAACTCACCAAATTTTGCACAAAATTCAGTTCCGGCGAAAAATTTTTTTTAATATGAATTTCAATATTGGGATTTAAAAATTGGCCCTACAGCGCCACCTGCAAAACCCAAAATGCATTGCGTCGATGAAAAGGTTTCCGCAAAAAACTTTGTCGTACAGCCACAAAATTTGGTATACACATGCGCGTTGTCAGGACAATCAAAAAATATTATTATGACCCCGACCTCAAAACAGCAGGAAAGCAGCGAGCTGGGATTGAATTTTCAAAATTGCTGAGTCAGCGTTTTCCAGGACGTCGTACAAAATGTTCGTTTTGATCGCGCGCTTCTCCAAATGAGCTGAAATTTGGTGGACACCATCTACACAAGTAGACAATTAAAAGTTATCCAATTCACAAATCTTCAGATCACGGTTTCCGCGTGGCAACGCCGCAAAGTTGATGTCAAATTTTGCCATTTTTTGAGTGTGATAAATAGCTGCCATTCAAACAAAACAAATCCAATCTCAACCAAATCTTAAACACTTATTGACCCTTCTTATCTGGACACATTGACAGTGAAATTTTGAAAATCTGCGTTATAGCGCCCCCTACACAATCAAAATAAAATCTGTATGGGGAGTAAAATTATTAGTTTATCAGAAATGAATGGAATTTGGGTCATAATTCCTTCATGTGGTCGCGATCAAAAAAGCAAATGGTAACCATGTTGTAATTTCAATGGTGTTGCCGTGGCAATGGCTGAAGTTCCCCATGTTATTCTAATGGGCCCAAGTGAAAAATCTCCCATCAAATCAAATTTACTTGTTGCCATGGAAATGTGTCAAATTGACAAACATCAATGAAAGAATAAAACGGGGCGGGGCAGGTAAGCAGCGGGCGAGGGCCTTTTGACGCCGCTCGCGGCTTTAATATTCTTTCTTTCTTTCTTCTTCTTCTTCTTCTTCTTCTGCTCTTTCAACTGGAATTTGACCCCCTGAACATGCTCGAAAACTCACCAAATTTTGCACAAAATTCAGTTTCGGCGAAAAATTTTTTTTAATGTGAATTTCAATATTGGGATTTAAAAATTGGCCCTACAGCGCCACCTGCAAAACCCAAAATGCATTGCGTCGATGGGAGGGGGTCCGCAAAAAACTTTGTCGTACAGCCACAAAATTTGGTATACACATGCGTGTTGTCGGGACAAACAAAAAATATTATTATGACCCCGACCTCAAAACAGCAGGAAAGCAGCGAGCTGGGATTGAATTTTCAAAATTGCTGAGTCAGCGTTTTCCAGGACGTCGTACAAAATGTTCGTTTTGATCGCGCGCTTCTCCAAATGAGCTGAAATTTGGTGGACACCATCTACACAAGTAGACAATTAAAAGTTATCCAATTCACAAATCTTCAGACCACGGTTTCCACGTGGCAACGCCGCAAAGTTGATGTCAAATTTTGCCATTTTTTCAGTGTGATAAATGGCTGCCATTTCTACATAATGACTCCAATCCAAACCAAATTTTAAACACTGATTAATCCTTCCTTCCTGGACACATAGACAGGGAAATTTTGAAAATCGGCGTTACAGCGCCCCCTCCAGAATCAAAATAAAATCTGTATGGGGAGTAAAATTATTAGTTTATCAGAAATGAATGGAATTTGGGTGATAATTCCGTCATGTCGTCCCGATCAAAAAAGCAAATGGTAACCATATTGTAATATCAACGGTGTTGCCGTGGCGATGGCTGATGTTCCCCATGTTATCCTAATGGGCCAAAGTGAAAAATCTCCCATCAAATCAATTTACTTGTTGCCATGGAAATGTGCCAAATTTGACAAACATCAATGAAAGAATAAAACGGGGCGGGTCAGGTAAGCGGCGGGCGAGGGCCTTTTGACGCCGCTCGCGGCTTTAATTCATTTTCTTTTACAATTTTGTAAAGGTTGGGGTCATTTCTTCAGCTGCCCAGCGATCAATAATGTTTTTGTCCTTGTTTATTCAAGCGAGTTGTGTGTGCCCAACTTTCTTTAATCACTTTTTTTTTTTGCAATAAAGTTTCAGTTTTTAGGTTGTAAAGCACTTTGTAACCCCGGCGCTGAAAGGTGTTGTGTAAATAAAGGTGAAGTGGATTAAGTATCTACTTTATTGGCCAGTGGATGAGGAATTTCTCCTCCGCCGACATGACAGAGGAGGGATTAAGGATTTAGGCGGGGTGTATTGGACATCTGGTGCCTGGTCGTGTTTTCGCTGGGATACAGCGAAGCGCTGGGGTTTAGTGTTTCACACGAAAATGCTGACTGAGGAGTCACTGTTGGTCGAGGGAGACCTTGCTGTTTCACTCTCAGTTGGTTTGAGGATTTAAACCTGCGACCATCTGCTTACAAATCCGCGGCGTACGACGAGACACGTGCACCTTTTCAACCTCTTTGGGAAGTAAACCCAGCAGACTGAGCGTATGGAATACATTTGCAGTGTGGAGATAAGTGATGTGGCTGCGAGGGGGGAAGGCATCGATCTGCGGTGGCAGCCCAGCGGTCGCTCGTCTCT
Organism: Salarias fasciatus; assembly: GCF_902148845.1. NCBI lineage: Eukaryota > Metazoa > Chordata > Actinopteri > Blenniiformes > Blenniidae > Salarias > Salarias fasciatus. Next base: position 30,292,076 of record NC_043760.1, on the reverse strand, counting down.
CTGGGAGAGCCGGCCGAGACGCGCAGGGTCTCACCGCCCCGCCCCCTTCCTCCACGCTCCTTCTGATTAGTGACGGTAAAAATCGACTTTCTGTCTGGTCACAGAATGATCCCTGCACATTCAGTGCATTAGGTTTTACATCTCGGCGACGCCGGCGAGATTTAGCATTTTAAACTTCTCTGCCGGCCGCCGTGAGTGATGATTGCTGCTCTTATAAACAATGGCGGCGGCGGAGGCTGCTCAGAATACTCGGGCCTGATGGATGGAGGAACAACGGGGTCACTGAATATTCATCTCATCCACCAATTGCTTTAGAAAAACATTCAATGCTTGGAAATAACTGTTCCCAAAACATTACTGTAGCAGTCATTATATATATTTAGTGGCTTCTTGGATCATGTAATCAGATAATAGCTGTTCAGCCAATTAAGAGATTTAATTCAGGAAAAATGATGATTAAAAGCGGAATAAGCGACGCGTAAAACTAATCATTTCAACTGCTGCGGTGCAAAACCAAGCGAGTACAATAGATGTGACAAACAGATATAACACCTACATCATTTCATGAAATAAACGCCGTCAGGATAGCGCAGAACGGAAATGCTTTTCACTGGCAGTGAACCCGGGGAGTCTGTGACAGTGGAAATTCAGGAAAAACGATTGCTTCTATAATTAGTATTATAATTAATAAATTCAGAAAACCCTTACAGTGGAAGTGACTTGTGATGACTTGCATAAATGATCATTTTAAAGACATTTATCTGGTGAGTTCTGTCCATCCTGCTTTGACTCTAACGGCTGTAGGGACGGATCAGGCCGTGTGGGCCGGAGGGCGGCTGTAAAGTAACTTGATTCCTGTTGTTATAAGCAGATACCTGAGTGCCGGGTGGCGAGGAGGGGCTCCGGGGCCTCTCTGGGTGGATTTTTACAGGGATGTCTGAGAGATGGATGACAGCATCAAAGCTGAGCTGCTTGTAAACAAAGACGCTGCAGATATCATCCAAATCGTCTTTTGTCGGATTTTCACGTTGAGCTCACAGGAAATTTCAAGTCATTTGTTGAAATTCAGGCGTTTCTCTGTACTTTGCACCAGAATGCAACATAACAACTGGCACAGGGTCAAAATTGTGAATGCTTCTTTCTGAAGAACACACTTACACTTCTTCGCCCTGAAACAAAGAGAAAATTTGGAGTGGTTATTATGAGCAGTGATTTCACTCCTCTGGCCCACCTGAGTGTAAATTGAAGCAAAATGAGTTCTGCTGAACATTTCCATCCAAACGGTTGATGTTACTTCAGCAGGCAGCTCGGATTTCGTCTCACAGCAACACGGCTTCAGTCACTCACTTTACATTTTCAGAACGGTAACTAGATGCTAACTTCAGTTAGCTTTCACTGCAAACCGCTGTCCTCCTTTAAATCCCATCAGTCACCAGACCAGACGCACGAACATCCTCTGTTGCTTCTGGGTCTTGAACTGAACCCTCGTCTTACAGCTCCAGAGTGAACAGTTAATATTTCTTATTTCTCCTCTTTTACTATCCTCACGGTGTTTTTTTTCTCCCCACAAACACAAAGCACAGGACGGATGATTTAGTTTGGTGCAGAGAGTAGTTAAAATGTTATCACGGTCTTGGCGGTTGGACGGCGGCGCACGCCGACCAGCGCCGTCCTGCTGATGAGACGCGTCTCAAGAGCATCGGGGGGAAGAAAGAGGTAGATTTACGCAGCAGTTAATGTCAACCCTCAGATCAGAGCCGAGCGCTTCTGGACCGGTGTACCGGCGTGAATGTCACACCTGTTTCAGCACGCCCGCTTCAAGCCGCCGCCGCTGCACCGACGCTTTAAAACCAAAGAAAGGTCAAAGATTGAAGCTGCGGACGCAGAGGAAGCGGGCACCGTGGACGGAGCAGACAGCGGGATGCCTCTTCATCTCCCTGCTCCTCACCCTGTCATGCACCGCCGTGCGCACTGATGAAAAGAGCGTCGGCCTGATTTATGCCGGCAGGAAAGGGACGAGGCAAAGGGACGGGGAGTCGGAAAACAGGAGGTCTTCAAATGGCTGGAAGTGTGTGAAGTACCCTGCCAGTACCTGCCATAAAACTTTAGCGACAGCAGGCACAAAGCCTTAAATCAAAGCGTGGCGTGACCGTACAGTGAGCTCCGGACGGAGGCTGGATCCACGCTCGCCATCACCGAGGCTCTTCACAAGACAAACACCAGCTCCTGGGAGGGAAACCTCGACTGTTCACTTATGTAGAAATGTTCTCGTGATTCCTTCCAAATCTTCTGCAAAGCAAAAACTAAATCAGGAGTTAGATCCTGGAAGCACAGACTGTTTCATTGTTTCTGCCGGAGCGTTCTCTCCACCGAGAGCGGAGCACAGATGGCACTTTGTCACCAGGTGGCTGTAAACCCTCTCAAGTAAACGCTCCTGGAGGACGGCGAGCGTCTCGCGGGATCCCCGGCGCCGCCGAGTGTCGGTGTGCCGTGGAGTCTTCGCGGGCTGGAGACTCTTGTGCAGGAGATAACTGAACTGGTCTCACATTCCCATCATCCTCCCCGCTGCAGAGCACATCACCTCATAACAGAAGCACCTCAGGTAGTCTGATGATGAAGTGCATATAGATTAACGCCGCTGTTGATGGAGCGCCCAGTGGGAGTGTGATTGTGAGGTGTTTCCAACGCCTCGCCTTCTCATCTAAATCTTCTGAAACCTCCTACAGGCCCACGGGGGGACGGGAATGCAGCCTGCCAGGAGAAGACAACAGAGAATGGCCAAAAGAGGATCATCTCATCAATCTCTGGCGCTCTCTTCCCGTCCTGCTCAAGCAGAACTAACCTTTTTTTTTGGTTTGTTAAATCATGAAGCTATTGGACTTTTATGAAGCTTTATTTCCAGATGGATGGCGAGATCTGGAAGTTTGGTCTTTTAATCTCCAAACCCAAAACCTCTGATGCCCTCACGGTGTTGTTGTCTCGATACGCTGTGCAGTTTTGGTTGTTCCAGATGAGCTGTTGTGTGTCTTTGACTCGTTGTCTGTTGTGTTGTGTCTCACGGTGGGAAAGGTCTGCAGACTCCTCTGGTTCTGGTGATCCAACCAATTCAACCCCAGTCCAAGTCTCGGTCTTACGGAGGTGTTCAGAGGTTTGCAGGTTGAATCCCACTGTTTACTTCTTATTTGCTCTGTGCGAACCTCGAACATCAGCAGCTAATGCTAAATTCACTCTACAACCGTCCCTGTGCCGGTCATTAATTCCATGTAAACTATTCTTTTTCAACTTTTCTCTGCCGTGTTTGTGTTTTCTCCTCTTTCTGGCCCTTGTTTTGAGGGATACTCTTGGTTTGTTGTGATCGGCGTTGTCGACACGCTCCCCGCTCTGTTCGCGTCAGCGTTTACAGCGCGGCCTTAACGTCGAGGCTCCTCAATCTTTCACTTTCAAAACATAAATTGTCTCCTGCTCTCTTGTTCCGGCCGCGGCTTGCTGAGCGTCGCATTGATGCAGTTAATGAGAAAACGCACGGCGAGAATACGGCACGGAGAATTACAACTTGTTGGCCTAGATTAGAAATCTATAAACAATTCCTCAACAGACAGCGAGACTTCCTGTTTCTCCCGACGAACCAGAGCCGGGCTTATCCTTGAAAAGTGAAGCGCAGGAACAAAGCAGTTTATTCACAAAGTTCTTCTTTCTTTTCCTCCCCTCCCTCCTTTCCCCACTTGCCTCTGTTGACTTAGACGTTACCTTGAATCGCAAACATTGTGTGTTAATATAGCGTATAATGTGACACTAAATATGCAAATCTGTACAGCGCAACACCTGATTCCACATCTGAGTGTCAAAGTGCCATCTGTGGGGTCGCCTGGTGGCCCCGGTCCGGTGTCACGGCGGGCGCCGGACACAAACATGCAAAATAAAGAGAGAGGGAACAAGACGAAAAGAGGAATGAGACCGAGGTCAAAACACCCCCACAGTGAGCCGGGTTACGAAGAGCGGCCGCAACTTTTCCAAACGCCGCTTACATAAGAGCCAAAGAGAAGACGCTGGAGAAGTTGGTTGGAAATAGACGGGAGGAAAACGGGCAACAAAATCTATACAGTACGGATCTGCTTAGGATGGAGAGGCAAAGGGCAGCGAGCGCCGCGCATGAGGCACTTAAAATAAGAGGCAAACAGTGAATCACAACCCGCACACACGGTTATTTCTGTCTTATAAATCTGGACATACTTCTGTCAATGTTTGCTGCAGCTAAACTTTAAAGGCTGAAACGTAAATCCCAAACTCCACATACTCTACATGTGCTACACATTTAATATTTACTCCTCGTCTTTATTCTTGTGTTTCCTTATTTCTCTATATCTGATTTTAAAAATGCTGTTTTTCCTAGAATGAACACAGAAATCACTGAATTTAAAAATTAATTGAAAATCAATTCCAGCAATATTTTTTCAGTTTTTTTTTTTAGATGTATTGTATATTTTACCAAACTTAATGAAAAATATATTGACTATGTGTTGCTGGCTCTCGTTCAGTCTTCCTGATGAGGATGGCTGTGTGTGTTTTCTGCACCGTGATCGTTTTTCTGTGTTTCTTCAGCCCGGCAGTGTCCCTCGCTGTTCACTGTTGTATTTATCGTGTAAGCTCTGTGACTCCGCTCATCTGTGTTTCTCTTGTAACTTTATATATTTAATTCAGATCACAGACCAAAAAAAATAAAATAAAAAATCGAAATCGGTCATGAGTAAATTCATTCAGCAGAGGAGAAAACATCACATGAGAGGGTTTATTTGTCTTTGCGTGGGGTGTTAGTGGACATTAAGAATTGATTGAGTAAAACCCTTGATGGACTGACGGCACTGTGGGTAAAACAATAGCAAGGAAATCAAAACATGTTTGGACGAGAAGCTTCAGGATGGTGAGGAGCGTCGTCCTTGGGGGAGTCAGATGGAGGCTTTTCCCACTGTGATGCTTTTTCTTGTGATTTTAAAAGACGAATCATGAGGAGATTTTTTTATTTTATTTTAACTAGCATTTCTATCAGTAAAACCATGAGTTACAGTCTTTATTATAAAAACTACCAAATAATCAAACTAGCAGAAGCAGAATTTTATTCTCTAAAGCTCTTCAAAGTGTGAATTGTTTTATTTTATTCTGTGAAAAACATTCCAGCGAACATGATTGCTCTCAACACATCTGTTTCTGCAGGAAAATAGTGTAAATCAATGTAAAGGAAAAACATTCCAACACTGTTATTTTACATAGTTTAAAGAATCGGCAGTTTAAGGCTGAGATCAAGGCTGGATTTTCACAGACTAGGGAATTCAAAATGCTTCTCAAATGCATAAAACTGCATTAAAATAAGAGAATTTTAAAGACAAACAGCAATTAAAATAGGAGAATAACTGGAAATGTCAAATCGAACTAATAAAACATGTTTAGAATAGTGTCATTTAAACTTTTCTCATATTTATTGACAATGGTTGGAATTAAGATGAAGGATTAAGGAATGCAGTGTGTGAATTGAGAAAATCTAACTCTTGTTTGCTCTTACCAAGATGCAGGACAGGATGTTCTGTGTCTCTACAGGTTACGGTGTGTTTTTTAATCCCCAGAGGTCACGGTGAAGCTGGCGTGTTTGATGAGGAAATCTTCTCCGTCAGTCGCAGCGCCTGACAGCGACGCTGTACAAATGTGCGTTTGTATGTGTGCGTGCGGGAAATTGGATGACAGCACGTTTGTCAAGGCGGTCGCACTCCACTGCTCCGGAGTGGCACTGCAGATGGATGTCTCTCCGACGCTTGGCTGCGCGTGCCAGCTCACCAGCTCAAACAGATGCTAAACGCAGACATAAGCTGTGACTGCTATTTGCCTAACTTTGGTGATCGAGCGCTCGTTCCCTCAAGTGTTCTCGTCGGGAGCGCACTCAGGACTGAGTGACAATACGTCTCCTCCTTCCAGGAACGGGCTGGCGGCGGCGCTCGGGGTCCGGCACTTCGGTCTAACGGCTGACCGCCGATTAATCTGAGCGATTCATTATGCTCCGCACTCACAATCATCTGTAGCGGGAGATCGATGCCTTGCTGGGCGGCCATTGCTTTTGGGATCTGTCCGTGGTGGGAGACGTCACAATCCAACATGCTAACGTTTGTTTATCGGAGTCACATGAGGTGGAGCAGGAAGTGAGTCTGAACAGAGAATCAGTGTCAGTCCTGACTGACGCCAGCGGACCGGCGGCCCTCTGCTTTGGTTTTTTTCTTTGTCTTTGTTGTTGAGGGGCTTTTAGGTCACTTTTCGTGTTTCGTTTGTGCTTCTGATTTCTGCCTTGAGAAGAGCCAGTCCCAAACTCGACAAATCAAACTACCTCTCATATTACTGACAAACTAACATTTGTTTATTAATTCCACAATATTTTATGAATTAATCATGATTAATGTACTTTTCTACGGCAAAATTCAAAGTCAACAAACGAATTTATTGTCGTTACATTGGAAAATGTTAGTGTTGCCCTCCATTCTAGCTATAAAACATGAATACTATATCTGTCAAAACACAATCAAATGAATAAAAGACTGGAGGAGAGGGCGGTTTGAAGCAGAGAATATGCGTGAAGCCGCATTACACACAGCGGCTGTACACGTGAGTCGGGCTGGCTGCTGTGGTGCATTCAGGAGCCGTTTTGCAGTCGGGAAAAATCTCTGGCGGGAACCCGGCGATCCTGCATCTGCTGCAGTGGATGCAAAGTGCATGGAAATGTAATTCCTCACAGCTCTGTTGGTCTTCTTTTACATGCACATGTTGAAGTCGCATCTGTGATAAACTGTGTCGTCGTACTTTTAACCTGAGCCGTAAAGAGATACACTGCGCGGCATCAGCTCAATGTTTCCGTTTGAAGCCTCTGAAACCTCCCCGGTCTCGGTGTTTCCGCTCCTTTGTGGGTTCGGATCCACTGTGCGTTGCGGTTTAATGCTTTGCACGCTTCATGTAATCGTTCCTGTTGTGGCTTCATGTTCGGCGTCTGTGTTCATGTGTGGCTCGCCCCCCCTCGTCTCCAGTGTTTTGTTGCTCCCACCTCCCTCCACATCTCACCCGACTGTCTCTCTTGATTTTTCTGAGTTGTTATTGTTTAACTCCCCTCTCCGTCCCTGTGTGTATCGCTGCTATCACCGGTCCTGTCAGCTGCTCCTGTTGGAGTCCTGCTCCGCTTCCTGACTCTCATCCCTCCTTTTCTTTTGCTTGTTTGGACTTTTGTTTTTGTTTCCACTCCTCTGCTTTGGGATTTTCATCTCAATTAAATAATACTTTCTCTTCTATGTTTACACTTGAAATCCTTTATCTACTCTGTAAAATTGTGGTTGAGAAAATATCGATAAATACGACAAATCTCCATTGCAACAAATTAAAATTAACAGTTGGTCTGACATAAATAAAGATCCACATAATAAATAAACAGGAAAAACAGATCAGTGTTTTTAAATACACATCCTTAACTTGAGTTGTCTTCCTAAACATGGCTGCCACAGTGAAGAAACTCACCACTGAAAGTCATGAATAAATCTCAACAACTACAAAATGATCCTGGAAGCTATTCCCCGCGCTGCATCTTTTCTTCCTGCAGCTTTGCCAAAGATGCGTTTTCATGAACATGCCAGAGAACAATTATCCCAACACCTTCTGGAAGCCCACATATCAGATCCTTTGTTTTGTGACGAGGACATGTGCAAAATGTTCTTTTATGTCTAATCTAAACTAGACACTATATCAAGCACAGTTAGGCTGCAATATGAGGGAAACCAGTTTACAAAGGGTTTCAACGATAAAAGACTCAGCTGCATGCAGAATTCCCATCTTTAACTTTTAGAAGATCCTGTCCATTTATGTCTCCAACTCAAAGATACCGATGCTTACCGGTGGTTTCTGTTTTGCAGAGTGGTTTAGGATGCGGCGATGCTTCCTGCAGCGCCTGGAAAAGCCACGTGTGTTTTCGCTGTCAGGTGTCTTCTCCTCACCGGCCGCTCTCCGTTTGCAGGCAGGAGTCCGGTTGCTGGTCGGAGCAGATGTCACACCTGGTTTGTGTGATTTCTGTTGTTGCCTTGACCTCTCGGTCTCCGAGCAACGCGCGTGTCCCAGTACCGTCAGAGCGGACACGCGTGTGTGTTCTGCAGATGCAGGAGGACGCGCTGTTAGGACGCGTGTTCATGGTGGTTTGAGGATCCTGAACCAGTTCACACGGTCTTATTAGAGGAGCTTTATGGATCCAGTGCTGCTCTGCAGGCATTTAATGAGCTTGTTTACGCACTCTGTTTCCCTTTAACCTCACCTGATCCGCAGCGCTCAACAACAGCACGCTAGGTCAGCACCTGTTTTGAAGTGAGACCGAGGCTGGGTTGTGTTTCCATGGCGCTGAGATGTGGCGTGTGCAGGTCAGTGTCAGTGTAAAGCAGGCGTTACAAAACATAAGGCTCGTGGGCCAGAACCGGCCAGATGAGGCTCTAATCTGGCCAAACCACCAAGCAAATCGTAACATTTTGAAAGAAAACAGTGACGAAAGGCAACTCTGAGACGTGAATTACGATATCGGTGATGCTGCCGTGAAAGCTAGCGATGTAGCATTAGCCTCGAAGCCAAGCGGTTTGGAAAACCATGCAGAATTGTCTCATGTCACTGGTTTGTGCTTGAATGATTCATTAAAATGGACTTGACACGAAGACTTCAGTCATTACTTGGGGTAACTGTTCAGTTTCCACAACAAATAAAAGCTTTAAAGTTTAGATTTGAAGGTTTATTAAGGCGTTCTTTTATCGGTCCGGCTGACTGGAGGTGAAATGTTTCTGAATGTTTACCCTGAAGTGAAATGTGTCTGATCCTCTGGGGTGAAGCGGAGCCTTCAGAGTGAATCTGTGATACATGTTGACCTGCATTCAGCGTCCTGTTGTGATGTACGGCTTTCTTCACTTCCAGCAACTGCTAAATACGAAACGTTACCTGGTATGGCGGAGCCGCTGTAAAGCGTGTGTGCAGCCACTTTAGATATAAATAAAACATCCCCTTACTTCCCCTCACTGCATCCCCCTCAAACCCCTCCAGACAGTGATGGTATTCCTGGTTGTCGTCTTACTGTTACTAAGAAAGCCTTGGAAATCCTTTCTCCCGGCCCTCCACCCCCAAAGACACACACATGCAGCACACACTGATACAACACTAATCTCCCTCTCACAGTCTCTAATGGAAAGGATTCAGCTGAGTAGTTTCGGGGGGGAAAAAAGCCGGAATGAGAAGTGAGAGAGACCAAGAGAAGGACGGTGTGTGTTGGGAGAGTAACGACACAAATGGAACAATAAGGAAGCAGATTCGCATGTCAGAAATCATGCGGCGTGAGAGGGAGAAGCCGGGGTGAGCGCGAGACCAGAAGTTAAGTAAGAGCAGGAGGAGACAGAAAGGAGAGGAAGAAAAGCAGCAGCCGAAATGGCTTAGCGCTCTCATTTCACCCCACACTCGAAGCTGAAGAGAAAAACACTTTTGGGAACTTATCCGCACCCACACAATCAGGGATTACTCCTTCTATCCACACAATGTCAGCCTGTGACAAGCCCCTGCCAGGCTGCCCCGCCGGAGATAACACGTCTGAGGCCCGGGACGTAGGAGCGTTTCACACACCGTCTCAGCGACGCATTTGCATTCTCCGCAGCTTTCTGTAAAACCAGACGCACGACAGATGTACATAAGAGCGGCGCCGCCGAATATGTGCGATTCATGTTTTCCTGAGCACGCTGTGCCGTGTGTACGCATGCATCGGAGTGAAAGTTGTGTGCGTGGACACAGAGCTCTGGATTTAGGAATGCGTGGGCCTGCAGGGAGCAGGGAAGGTCAGCGGGAAAATGTAAATGAGCTGCATGAATCAGCCGATACAACTGTAGGCTGTGCATTAAGTTATATAAAGGCCACACACGAGCAGGACTGGATCCGCCGCTGCCGGTTCCTCGCCGCTCAGGAAACCACTGAGTCAGAGTCCTCATTGTATCGCGCCATGTGTGAACAAAATGAACCATTACAATTCTTTAAACACAAAGACAAAAAAAAAAAAAAATCTGAAAGCTTGCCTGGAGCTCCAACATTTTGAGAAAGTCTCCTGCAAATATTTCAGTCCGTTCTCAAACAAGAGGAGCTGCACAGGCGAAGCAGAGTCCTTCCATCACCCAACAGGAGCTGAAGTGGAAGCTAAAGGTTCTCCTCTGGTTCCCTGCATGCTGTTCTCCCACGATTTCACATGCAGGACATACTCACCAGCATGTCACACAGGAAGACGGAGGAAGAGAAAACAGACGTCTTCATCATTTTCTTTTTTTAGTCTTCTAACTCCACATTCAGGTCTGCGGCTGTACGTCTTGCTGTTCTGTTTAAACGCCGTTCCTCCAAAGTTTGATTTATTCCGTTTTCCCTTACTGAGTGAGTCGCTTTATTTTCCTCTAAATCGAAAAGCCGTACAGCCGCTGCACTTTAAAATTCAGATTCTATTGATACTGGCAGTAAAATGTAAAGTGTAATGTATACCGGAGCTTTTATTACCAGGGTCAATCTGCATGTAAATGCCATTTGAGTGTTGTTAAATCTGCTTTTCTTCGATTCAACATGGCCGTCTCCACGGGCGCACGGCGCCGTAATGGGATTTGGTCTTGAGTGATGATGCCCGCCTGTTTTTGTCTCTGGCTTCTTCTTTTTTATTTTTTGTCTGCACATGCATGCTCGGGATATTTATCTACTGCGATATGCACTTTTGCGTGTGTGTAACTCTCTGCGGTGGTGGAGGTCGGACTGGAGGAGCACATTATGGAGATCCGGCCGGAGAAATGCTCTCCATATGTGCGCCGACACACATTTATTGTCATACAGAACATAACGGCTCTTGGGAGGGTCACACAATGAAGCCGGGTTATTAATCACATTTCTCCGATAATCACGTAAGGTAAACAACATCTTTTGTGGACACGGAGACGGGATTACTTTGTGTGCGTATCTTAGAGCATGTTTCTATCACCAGCAGCTCATTATCCTTTTGTCAAACGCCGTCTGAGAGAAGATCCTCCCTGCAAAATCATGACAGGAAGAGATGAAAACAATGAGAGATGATTTGGAATGAATACAGACGCGAGGCCACTCTGGTGTGTGTACCTGAGCGCACACTGGAGCTCATTACTCCTTTAATATTGTGTTATCGTCGTATTGTTATAATGAGAAAATAAGGGCTCATGCTAAAATTGAAATCTGGAGGAAAAAGCCTCATTAAATGAAGCATGTTCTGCTTCATGACAGAGTCGTGTGATAATTGGACTTCACACACCGATATCCCAGAATGCTGGATTGAGCAAAGAACACAGATCATAAGAAACCATTCATTGACAAATGCTGGAAAATGTGTATTAATTAAAACAATCAGCATGCTGACTCTGACATTCACATAAACTAATAGTTAATTAGGAACCATTTGCAATTTTTAAACATCCATCAGTGAGAGACTTTAATGAAACCAACTAACTAATGGAAGAAGAATTTAAATTTGACAGTAAATAGTTGCTGCATTAATTGGATCGTGTGTAAATCTGCTGAAAATGAATAACTGAATTCACGTTTGTTGCTGCTCTGTCACACAAACTGAACGCCGTGGCGTTACTTCATGAAACAGCGTAAAGCCTAAAAAGGCCACATGGAGTGAAAAATAGATCAAACATGGTTGTGATTAATAGGTTCGCTCTCAGGCAGACGCAGCACAGTCCTCCTCATTAACGAACAGCCGAGCCAATCACAGAGCAGCGTGTCAACAAGAAGCCACTCGCTCAGAAATCGACTCTTCCAGGGATTCGTGGCGTTTCCCGGATGACGCAGAGCATCAACATGTGGAGCCTTCGTCTTCCGCGTCAGCACGGATTAACCTTTACCTCCATCAGCGTATGAATTGAAAACATAAAAACCATCTCTCCATTACCCATGATTCAGCTGGTGGGCTGCTGCTGCGCAGACCTGCCCGGCGAGACACCTGAGATGCTTCGTAACGCCGCCCACAGTCAGAAGTAAACAGACAGAACCAGCAGCTGTCTGTTTTCTGCTCCGGCAGCAGGAACCTCCCGTCGTACTCCAGAGAACCGGAGCGCCGCCCGGAACAACACGGAAACATGGCTGCAGCGCCGCTGGTCTGCTGGATGTGAAATCATGAGCAGGAAGCTCCTGCTGCACTTTTTTTTAAAAAATCCTTTTTCATTTAGCGACTCTGCTATTATTCACTTGACCTGCACTTGTAATGTCCCCGGGGATGTAACAAGCCCTCTTAATGACTGGAGAGCCAGCCACTTCTCCTCAGCACTGCTTTTTTCACATGCTATTGAAGCGCGGGTGTGTGTAGGAATTTCAAAGGGAAACTATCTCCTCCTCATGTTTACTTGTGTTGGTATTTGGCCACAGCGTCTTTTCTTTCTTAAAACTGGATTCAAAAATGTCCCGCTGCTTCAAAACCCAGCATTTCACAGTTTAGCATAATCCATGTTGCTATAGAAATATTCTTCAATAAAACCACACAAATCCAACACAATGATGAGAAATTAAGAGGGTTTTTTTTTTTTTTTTAACTTAAAGTAGAATTTATCTGAAGCTGATCACACCGACTGGAAGCTTTTCCTTGATGTGCAGTCGAGTCTTGACCTTCAGTTTTGCCCGGAACTGAGTTCAAAAGTTCAACTAGCCAAGTCTGCAGTGTAATTTATGATCACTGGCTGTGGCAGGATGGAAAGGCGAGTCGTATGTTCATCTTATTTTAAGGTTAAAATAACCAGATGAACATATGCAATATACTGTACATATTACAAAAGACTGGCTGAACTATGAGTTCCGTTTCTAAGCACTCTACATTCACGCTTTGCAAATTCAGAAACACAGAATTACAGAAATGAGTAAAAATTGTATTTTTTTTTTTCTCAGATGAAAATAATTGAATTACTTAATCAAGGAGGAAAAAAAAAAGATTGACAGCCTCAATTCCCCTCCCGCGGTGACCACAGGATGAAAGACAACAGATGGCACCGAAGATCAGAAGCACGAAAATCAAAGGAAAAATAGAAAAGAAGAAGAAATCATCAAACTGCTTCTAAAATACTGCTGGTGGCAGCTGCAGCCTCATGTGTGAGCGGAAAAAGACCCCAAAAAACTAATGAAATAAAGTAAGAACTGTGTCTGAGCTGGTGTAGATGAGGGGCAAGAGAAAGAGCACTGTTATTTAGAAGAACAAATCCCGTACCACAGACATTAACATCATCTGCATAAGTGTTTGTATTTACTGTAAGTTTGTGATCCTGGTGGTGCGTAACGACAGGACTCCATAAGACAGTCCTGACAGGAAAAAAAATAAATCAATAAAAACCTAAATTAAGGAAATTCAGTTCAGCTTTATTTATACGGCGACAGGAACAAGACATTTCTAGACACTTAGGAGAAGAATAGGAGACAGGAAAAAAGAACTCCATTCAATGTAAAAGCGGGAAATCTACACAACCAGGCTCAGAGGAGGCTTTGTGCTGTCCCTGTTGGGGTGAGGGGACGGACAGAGACAAAAGGACAGGACAGACAGACGGAAGTTGATCACCGCCTTCTGGAGGGAAGAAGATTCAAGAGAAATGAAAACAGAACGGTAGACAACACCATGTCCCAACAGCTGAGACCAGATGTTTTGAGAACAATCTGTACTTTCATTTCTGCATGAATCTAGCTGATAAAAGACAGAAACACTTAAACCGGGGTTTTGGGTTTTGGCAGTGCTCGATATATTGCAATATTTTTTCACAGTTTTCAGATTCTATGGTCAAGCCTCACTCTTTCTGCTAACACGTCACGCTGCGTTCAGCCGTCTTGAAAACGCCGCTCAGGTCTTTGAAGCTGCCGTGCCTTTACCTGGAGATGCCGCCCTGACAGGGGCGAGTCTCATTCTGCTCCACAACGCTGAAGAGAGGCTCGGATCCGGACGCCCCGAGGCGAAAGGGAAGCTCCTCAGCACCAGTGACAAGAAGATTGGAGTAGTGGGGCCTCAGGAGAATTCTGGAGAAGAAAACCTAAACTCAGAAGGGCTTACATCGGTGCTTCGCTGGTGCTGAAGTCAGAGGAAAGAAGAGTGTTGGCAGTTTGGACTGGGTTCCTTCAGCACTGAAGTCAAACTCCTCCCTGAAACCTGTGGAGGTCTTCGTTCTGCAGGATCACGTCCACATCAGTGCTGAGCGGTGACAAATGCAGCAAACTGAATGTGGGAGAATATTTACCAACTCTGAGCTCACAAACAGCTTAAACGACGGACGAAGGTGTCAAAACTGCTGAGGAGAGTCTCGGCTGTGCACGTCAGCTACGATTTGCAGAGATGACTCGGTGCCTCTGAAGCCTGTCACATCCTGTGTTCGGTCCGTTTGGAAGTCTTTGGTCTGCGAAGCATTCAGACTTCAAACAAACCTCATCAGAGTTCAATAGGAAGCCGATTGAGAGCCAGCGGATACTTCTGAATAGAAATCTACTGCACTAACTCTGCGATTTCACCTGGGTTTGTTCAAATCACACCAAATCCGACATGTGAGAACATATCCTTAAAATCCATCGAATGTTTGTGGCCAAACTAAAACACTTCACTTCTGTTATAGAAGGAGGTAAACTGCTCAGATACAGGTTGACATAAATGTATTTCATTGAGTGTCTGATTCCTTTCAAAAGGCTTAAAACATGTCTTCATTTTATTATTATTTAGTCGCTAAGGGAAAACATTTCATTTTTACTCATTTCAAATGAAATTCATAGCAAAATAAAATGTACAAAAATGAATGTGAGTCATTTTTCATGTGGCTGTGAGTTTTACGGCTCACCTTCCTGATCATTGCTCAAATATGTAGCTTCATCAGCTCTCTGCAGGAGGAAAACTACAAAACCAAGTAATGAGCCATGCGTGATTATGCTGAAACCTCTGCTGGTCTCCGCCTCGTCTCGTGCTGTGCCTGCATGGAAAAGGTCTTTAGTGCCTCTATAGAAGCGTCTCTGCAGGAGCTCTGACGCAGCTTGATTCTCACACCTGTGCAAACATATAGACGCAAAACTACACTTATAGGCACACACGCGGCTTTATCGATTGCTTACTATTTGCTTCGAGCATCTCGAGATACAGAGCAGCCGTTGTGGCGCGCTCACCTCCGTCCTGCTCCGATGTGAGCAGATTGCTCCTGAACCAGACCCTATGCAGATAATGTGTGAACGCTGCTCTCAGTAAACAACGCTTACAACTTATTGCATCAGCTCCACACAGACGCTGGTGCCAGATCGGCGATAGCATGTCAGCTGGTTCACTGAACGCTCCACACACACTCCTGTGATCTTAAGATAGCCCTACACATGTACAAACACCAAACATGTTGCGTTGTTTAATCTTTAAAAGAGACAGAAATTCCACTCAGTTGACGTGCAGAAGGTGAGGACTCGCTGTAGACGTACATAAATCTGCTTCTGTGAATCACTTATATCAGCGTGACCTCGTTTCACTGCTCTTATTCTTTAAAGTTTTCATCATTCTTCTTATTGTGAGAACAATTACTTCACCATCATGGGTTTATTTTGTCCCTTGGTATTCTTGTTTATCCGTTTCTGGCACCCTCTCTTTCCCCCCCTCGCTCTTCAAAGACTCTGCACTCATGCGTCGTACTTCACTCACTGTCTTTCTGCTCTCTCCCTGCAACACACACACACACACACACACACACACACACACACACACACACAGGTGCTGTGCAATAAGAGCAGCCCCAGGGGGTCAGAACAAAGCGGACGCCGTTAATCGAACCTGTGGAGAGGAGTGTGGGGAGGGCTCGCCTGGAGCGAGAGCGGCGCCGGTACGCAGGCGCCGATTCCACTCCGGCTGGATGATACGGGAAGAGGCGGATGCGAACGGCGTTGATCTCACAGGAACAGTCGGCTCTGAGAAGACGTGCCAGCCTCGTCGTAGTGTGCACGTTTGATTTATTCCATGCATGTTTTATAAATGTAAGAGACGGTGAAGGTTTCAAACACTCGAACCTGTAATCTAAGATGAAACGCCAAATAAGCCATGAGGGAACAACTTTCTTGAAGGGAGGTCAGAGCGTTTTAAAGCACGGTTCAGGTCAGTAATATCCTCCGATGTATCGCTGTCGATCTGGAACACGAAATAAAGCTTTGGTACGGGGAAAATCAAACTTCCTGAAGGCACATGAAGCATGCCAGCTCTTAAATTCAACTACTAGATGGTATTTCGCTGTTTTATTAAGTCTCTTTTACAATTTTACTGGATTCAGTTTAAAAAATATCCTCACAAAAATGAAAAGGGAACATTCCAGCTAGGAAAAGGCATCCTCCTGACCCCCAGATTGCTCCTGCCGCCTTGCTTCCCTGAGAGAAATCTTTGGTTCCCCCACGGGGAGTTTCACCCGTCGCATGGTGCTGTCAAAATGAAAATCAATCCGATGGACAACAGACAACAGGAATCAGTGCAGCCATTAGAAAACAGCAGGTGCAGCAGTCTTCTGGCAGCTACTCCCCACAGTGCAAACAGAAACTTCAATAAAAGCAGTGCGGCTGCACGCTCGTGCAGTCTGCTGGCTCTGTGGCGAGGAGGCAGCATCCTGAGGGAGTTCATATTCCTGATAGCTGAGGGGAAGAAGCTGCTGCAAAGTCAAACTATAAAAACACCCCTCTGTTACAACACACAGAGCAGGCTTCCACTGTCCCAAATAATTCACTTTATTGTTTGGCAAATGCACATAAATCAATAGAGCGGATGGTGCTACCAGCTCCAGCCCGGGAAGGACACCTTCATGGAAGCTGCTCCGCCTCACGCTTTATTACCTTTCCTCCTGGTGGCTCCGGATGCTGCTGAAATCGCCACGTCTGGAAGTGAAACTGCTGGAAAGCTGCTGCTCCTCCAGCCTCATGATGTTTTCAGTGCTCTGTTGCCCAGAAGCAGGGACAAAGAGCCCCAGACACACAACAATACACCTTAAATGCCCATAAAGCTCCGCCTCTAACACGCACATGCTTAAGGCTTCGTTTACACGGTAGCATTTCAATTAAAAACACATTATTTTTAATATTTTCCTTCCAGAAAATGTTTTGCATTTATGCAGAAACTTTGAAAAGATGTAGTTAGTCTACCAGGCCACTTGTAGGTGCTGTTGTTTGTTGCTGTAAAGAAACCAGACACGTGCAGGCAGAGAACAACACACTGGAAACATTAACAATGAGACCAGCTCCACCAAGTCCAGATGAATGTGGCCGGGGAGTCAAGGCGCTCTGGAGGAGAGCATTGGTGATACTCTCCATCTACGCTTATGATTGTATTATTACAGCCAGTAATGTAAAACATATAAATGAGCTGCATTTCTTAGAGAATAAAAGCCCTTTTTTTCATATTTCATGCAGTTTGCTTATCAAAAAACAGGTACAGTGAATAAATAGTGATTCTATTTATAATTTCTTTATTTGCTCCAGACAACTACATACATGCAAAAAGAAAAAAAAATATAAACATATTTACATGTTGGTTGTGTAGCAACAGGTAAATTGAGGGAGAAGATCACATCAGGAGATGCACACACATTTCTTCCTTGTGCAAGCTTTCGCAAAACTCCAGTGAACAGTTAAAAGAAGAGAAGTTGTTTGTCTTCCATCTCTCAGAGAACAAGACATCAGCTGAAACAATACCGGGTTTCCTGTCTCTGTCTCTGCTAATTGTGATTCATTATGTGACCGCCTGAGTGAATCTTTTAGCGTGTCCGGGCGCAGATAAGAGGCGTTTTTGTGTTTCTCCAGGCAGCCTCAAAAACACTGTCCTGCAACTCTTTTCAAACTGATGTTTATTCCACATGCTGAGGATCAGCAAGAGTTCCTTCAGCAGATCCACTCTCCGAGAATAACTTCAGACAGGCCGTTGTGATTTTTGACGTGGTGCAAATCAGGTGAAGATTTAACAAATTAAATGGACGACTGGAGCAAAGAGGGGGACTGGGCTGGAATCCCTGTCAGTGTGTGCATGCATTATCTACAACACACTCTATTTTTACCCCCTGAAATGTCACTGTTAACTTTCAAAGCACCTTCATTGATTAACTTCAGCTTTTAATTTTCTGTAGTGCAGCAAATTGAATTTCTCAGGCCTCCACACTGGCAGACATCTGGCTCCTGATGAGGATTGTGCTGGATTATTCCTTCTTCGCTGTTTATTGCGATTCACAGTAAATACAGTCAGTAATGCACTCACTCATCTTGATTCAAATTTAACCCCACATTCTTAATTCAATCTTCCCGTGACGGCGGCGCTGATTCCCCATAAATAACCACGTATAAGCTGCAGTCAAATCCACACACGACTCATTTAATGTGTTGTTTTACCTGGAAAGCCTCAACGAGTTCTAATGGAGTCTGACAGTTTACTGTTTTTAGAAAGATTAAACGGCTCCTGCGGGATGATCACACTGCAGCCGCAGCAGTTTAGACCTGGTCCTGATGGTGAAAACAAATTCCTCTGAATTTCACTCCTGTGCTTTCAAGCTGAGTTTGTTTATCTGAGCGGTGATAGTCAATGGCATCATGGTGCTCAGGAATCAATAGCAAAGGTTGAAAGGTGCAGATGATCTTTTCCCAGTGACATTAAGCTGATCCCCGTCTTGCCTGCTGTCATCTGAAAGCAAACAGTATTCCTCCCACCGAACAGGGTCGGGATTCTCACACTGTCACACACGGCCGCTCCTGTAAGAAATAAACTTAGAAAAAGGTAGAGGCTGATTAAACCATGAGAAGCCATCAATATCCTTATGCTCCACATCACCTTCCTGATATGAGTCAGCGTGAGTCATCACGACCGTCCATCCATGTTTATTACAATCCCACCGCCTCAGACAAGAAGAAACACACAGTCCATTTGTTTCAAACTCACTGCGCTGCAGCGTTTTCTAACGTCCACATATAGACTCAGTTTGTATACTGTTTATCTCAGGGTGAGGAAAAGAAGCAGCCTTGATCCAAAGCAGAGTATTTTTTTTTTCTATCTTTATTTTTATTTTTTATTTTTTTTATGTAACAGCATGAAGTAGATCAGAGAGCAGAGCGTGACCTATTTTTAAGGCTCCGCAGAGACAATCTTTCTGTTCGGTGCACTGGAAACCCTGACTCCTGCACTTTATACCCACTTTGCAAAGCTTACAGGACATTAGCTGGTCGAGTCATGGAGGAGTGAGAAGTCCTCTGTCGTCTCCGTCACTAAAACTCTTGTGTAAACTGCTGAAAAAAATCGCGTTTTTGCAGAAAGGTTTGTAGTATTTAGTTGATGAAAGCCAAACTGCTAGTGTTGACCCACCAAGGGCCAAATTCATCAGCCTCTATGAACCAACTTTGGCTTGAAATGTTATGTTGTTCATGCAAAACACTTCACATTCACATGAAGATAACAAGTAGCGAGAAAAATTTGGAATGCATTCTCTCTTCATACAATCATAAACAAAGGCTTCTGAGGAAGACAAAGAAGAGTGAAGGTCACTTCGACGATTGATGAATGTGAATTTGATTGAGTACCTGCCAAATGTAATTCACCTAATTGTGCACAGTGTACTTGTTGTACACTGTATTTAGTGACTGAATTTGTGTCTGGAGCAATAAATCGTTCATTTCCTGGGTGATATGCTGCGCTGTTAAAACTGAGCAAAGCAGGAGAAGAACCGACTCACGAGTGGACGGGACTCTGTTTGCACGAGCTCATGTATTCCCCTAACACCCATCCACACACATGAACGCACACACTCGCCCTCCCTGCAGCCACACAGGGGCCATTAGGGCTGCTTGATGAGTAAGTAGAGGGACTATGAGCAGAGAAGTTTATCTCCTCAGGCAGGCCTGGAGTCTGGCCCAATCCCAGCGCCGCTATCACCACTCAGGCTGGGTGAGTTACCAGGACGGCGTGGAAGTTCGCGTGACGGGCTTTTTTTTTTTTTTTTTTTCCAAATGCTGGGCTGTACTGATGAAAATGACCAGAGTGCTGATTTAATGAATCCTGTTTCTCTCCTGGTCTTGACATACAGAGGGCTTGTTAAAGCTCGCTAATGACGCCACAGGTGAAAAACATGTCTGTCACAGAAGCTGTCGGGACTCAGCTGGGGTCCTTCAGTTGGTGGTTCAGTACTCAGCTGTCCTTGGGCAGGACACTGAACCCCACCTCGACTTCAGTGGAACACCTTGGATTATGGTCTAAAACTGATATTTCCCATTTTAAGTTTCAAAAAAAATATATAATAATTTGGACAATCCATGTAAAGCCTGGCTACCAGCTGCTGTTCGCATGTCAACCTGTAGGGGGCAGTGAAGCAAAGAGCATGAAGTCAGGCTAGCCAGTCAGAATCCTGGAAAACTGTAACATACCCCGATGACCCTTCTGTCACATACTGAGACCTTATTCTGTCTTCTGCTGTCAACATGCAAACACAAAGACTGTTTTCCAAATCTTCAGTTTAGCAGCAGTTTTCAGAGAAAAATATTTTTCAATAACTTTTAGCTTCATTTACATTTAAACAAAAGACCCAAATGCATTAAATATCATCGTTTTTGTTATCATGTCAACGGGACCTGAGTGTGTGACATGTGTGAATGAAACTGAATGAATGTATTAACAGTGCGAAAGAGTCATGAAATCTTAAACTGCTCCCAGTCCAGATTCTCCAGGTCCTGATCCTGGAAGTAGGACCATCTCTGAAGGCCACCATTAGAACTGAACCATGCAGAAGCATTAAAATGTTTCCCAAATTTCTCCAAATAGTTCAACAGCAATTTGCATGAGAACCATCAGGGTGGGTTCGGGTGAATTTCCTGTGTGAATGGATGAATGTGACCATGTGATCATGTAACCTTATAGCTGCTGACGCCCATAGAGTGCATTATCTGAGGAAAGTGGAAGGAACCGCCAGAATGAAGATGTACTCAACGGTCTTTCTTGTCAACAACCCCTGTGAAGAGCTAGCGATTAATTGATTCCACTAACAAGTATTACCTGTGTAGCTGAGGCCGGTTATGGATTTTTTCTCAGTGCCACAGCTCTTCTCTTAGCACTAATGACATTAATGAGCCATTATGTTTGGCTGAGTGACACTTTGCTTTATCGAAATGACACGTAGTTTATTTTTAAATCAATCTGCCCGGTCCCACTGTGTCACACACTTTATGATGCACCATGTAAACATGGATTCATTCAAACACTGAAGTAACCAAAGCCAATGCAGGATTACCTACCGCAATTACCTCATTTTTACTTAAAGTTAGCTTCCAATTGTTTGAGGAAAACTTCTCAATACTACACGATAAGACTATTAAAAATGTTTTAGCTTAGTTCTAAAATGGAAACACTGCACACACAGGAAGAAAGAAGGAGAAATCATATCCTGGTTTGTTTAGCATGAGTTTTAGACAAAGGCCCCTCAACAATAAAGAGTCTCATGCCGTGTAGGTCTGAGGCGCATGAGTAGCTCCTTACGCATTCTTTCTATATATGTTTTCCCTCTTCGCTGCATTCTCCTCCTGCCTCCTCTGTGTTCTGCCACCTCTCTGTCTCCGCTCCCCTGTTTCCTCTCTCCGTCTCTGCCGGCGGTTTGCGTTAAAGTGTTTCGCGTGGGACCCAGGCAGCGTGGGCCGCCGAGCGGAGGCGGGCCTCATCACCCTTTTTTTTCCTGAAACTTTCATTTCACTGAGGAGCCTCGGAGTTCGGCTAGGCGCCGCCAACGGCCTCAGCCGCTCCGCGTGTCCCGTGAACAACGGACCTGTTTACCAAGTGGCCTGCTTCACCCGGAGCATCATGGTCCGTACGGCCCTCGGACGCCTCGGCCCCCCCGAACCAACACGTGCTCCTCTGACGTAATGGACCGCTCGGCGGTTCTGTCTTCATGCTTTTATCACAATGTTTGTTTTCTTTGTGTCACGGCTTCACCTTCCTTCTCATTTCATAGCGATATTGTTCAGGAGGAACTTTTAGTTCATTTTGAGTTGATAATTGAACAAACTGAGGACACTCGACGCATTTAACAAAGCACTCACAGATGCGGTGTTGGAGAGGTGTGAAATGTTTGTGCCAAGATATTAATACTCAACGGTACCGATTTCTGTTACTTTTGAGTGTGTTTAGTGATAATAAATGTTAATTTGTTTAAAAATAAATTCTCAACTTTTTCAATTTAACATCTATTTCTCAATATATAAAACAATATCAAAACAACATCCAACTGTTCGTACTGTAACTTTGCAGCTCTTTCACAGCATTTCTTCAACACGAAAACCCTGACCACGACAACAGTGTTTTTTTTTTTTTTTTCTTAATGCACAAATAAAATCCAGCTCCTTGTATTATTATTCCTTTCCTCTTTCCTCTGGGAAAAACCACTGTCGCTGATACCATCACCAGATGTTGAGGCCATTTCTTCTCCCCGTTGCTGCTGCATACGACAAGTCGCTAACGGAGGCTAGCATGCTAACAGATCCTACGGTGACCGAATGCAAGAGTTGTAGATCTGAAGCTGTAGAAATTACTGCGCTCCTCTGCTTTGAGGAAATCTTGTGCTTAACCAGTAGCTTCCTGAGATTAGAAGTATTCCCTCTGTGGACTGAAACATGGTCATTTGATTTTTACGTGAATCGGTACTCGGGCAGTCCCAACGGTGGTAAACATAGGAGTGGTGAATTCGGTACTCATCTCTGGAGGACACTGAACTGAAACCAAACAATGAAAATATGAAAAATCAAACTATCAATAATGTGAAGCTCAGAGAGAGAACGATCGTTTATTTTCTTCCTCTGCTGTGTGAAAATGAACTTTAACGATCACGTTTCTGGTTTCAGAACTAAAATTAGTCGCCACCTCACTGACTTTGACCCAACCGGGACCACGCTGAGAACAAACCCCAGAATAAACACACAGCTGATCAGTTTCTCATCATCAGCTTTCAGACCTGGGAGATGCTGGTTTTCCAGTTACAGCACGGAGCTGCAGTCCTCTGATTTACATGATTTAAAACTGTTTTTACCTTCAACACTGAATGCTGCAACAGCCGTTCAGCAAACATCAACAAACAAACCCGTTCGGATGTTATGTGAATGATTAGGAGATACAAGTCGTCAAAGTGTTTTTTGTAAATCTCACCCAATTTCTTTGTTTCTTGGTCTTTTTTTTTGCCTGTCGAGACTTTTCCAACCAGCCCAAAGCCACATGATTCAGAAATGGACGGAAAATAAATAAATGTTGCTTGTTTCTGTTGTTAATCCACATTATTCAATCAGCTACGCTGATCAGAAAAAGTTTATACATCTTAACGTTATTGACATTAGAGCTATCAGCAGAAGCATCAGTGAAAATACTGCAGCAGAGTTCAGTACAGTTCCTCTACGCTTTGACTTGTGTTGACTTTATTCAGGGTTTATACTGGAAAGAATTTGCTTAGATGTTAGTTTAGGAGGGTGAAATGTAGTAAATTAAATCGAGAAGAAAAAACAAACTTTTGAAGAGAAAGACTGCAGGACTGGATCAAAACTTCTTTTTCTTTTAATGGGGGAAAATATATATCTACTATTAGAATTTGTAAATTAAAAAGAAAAACCCTACTTTACTGACCTATATTAAATAAATAATACTTGTACAAAAATGAAATTGAAAATTCGTGTTAATTTTGTTGTTTCTCACCAATAAATTCAAATAATTACACAATATCAAAAAAAATATTAAAGCCGCGAGCGGCGTCAAAGGCCCTCGCCCGCCGCTTACCTGACCCGCCCCGTGTATTTCTTTCATTGATGTTTGTCAAATTTGGCACATTTCCATGGCAACAAGTACATTTGATTTGATGGGAGATTTTTCACTTTGGCCCATTAGAACTAACATGGGAACTTCAGCCATCGCCACGGCAAACCGGTTGATATTACAATATGGTTACCATTTGCTTTTTTGATCGGGACGACCATGAAGAATTTATCACCAAATTTCATTCATTCTGATAAACTAATAATTTTACTCCCCATACAAATTTTATTTTGATTCCGTAGGGGGCGCTGTAAAGCCGATTTCCAAAATTTCACTGTCAATGTGTCCAGACAAGAAGGGTCAGTAAGTGTTTAACTTTGTTTGATTGGAGTCATTATGTAGAAATGGCAGCATTTATCACACTGAAAAAATGGCAAAATTGACATCAACTTTGCGGCGTTGCCCACGCGGGAAGGAAAACCGTCATCTGAAGATTTGTGAATTGGATAACTTTTAATTGTCTACTCGTGTAGATGGTGTCCACCAAATTTCAGCTCATTGGAGCAGCGCGCGATCAAAACGAACATTTTGTACGACGTCCTGGAAAACGCTGACTCAGCAATTTTGAAAATTTAATCCCAGCTCGCTGCTTTCCTGCTGTTTTGAGGTCGGGGTCATAATAATATTTTTGTTTGTCCCGACAACGCCCATGTGTATACCAAATTTTGTGGCTGTACGACAAAGTTTTTTGCGGACTCCCTCCATCGACGCAATGCATTTTGGGTTTTGCAGGTGGCGCTGTAGAGCCAATTTTTAAATCCCAATATTGAAATTCATATTAAAAAAAATTTTTCGCCGGAACTGAATTTTGTGCAAAATTTGGTGAGTTTTCGAGCATGTTCAGGGGGTGAAATTCCAGTTTAAAGAGCAGAAGAAGAAGAAGAAGAAAGAAAGAAAGAAAGAAAGAAAGAAAGAATAATATTTTTGCAAAAACAATATGCTTTTTTTTTCTGCCATTATTTCGCCCACATGTATATATTTTCGGAAAGGTCTCGACAAGCCCGAGCGTCTGTGAGGTGTTTGAGAGTGTGGATGTCTGTGGTCGAGCGCTACGCGCTCGACGTCATGTTTGTGTGTGAGAGTGTGTGTGTTTTTGTATTTGTACACGTGTGTATGAGTGCATGTCGGGGTGTGTGTGTCTGGACATGTTGGCCTATGTCTGAGGTCGAGCGCTGCGCGCTCGACTTGTCATTTTGGTACGTTTGAGTGTGTGAAAGGCCTTGGTCGAGCGCTGCGCGCTCGAAAATTCATGTGTGTGTGTGCGTTTTGTGTTTGTACACGTGTATGTGTGAGTGCGTGTCAGTGTGTGTGTGTCTGGACATGTTGAATGATGTTGAGGTCGAGCGCTGCGCGCTCGACTTGTCATCGTTGTGTGTTTTGAGAGTGTGAAAGGCCTGAGGTCGAGCGCTGCGCGCTCGATAGTCGTTGTCTGTGTTGCAGAAACAATAGGCCCTTCGCCCTTGGCAGGCCAGGGGCTCGGGCCTAATTTTTTTTGCAAAAACAATATGGTTTTTTTTTTTCTGCCATTATTTCGCCCACATGTTATATATTTTCGGAAAGGTCTCGACAAGCCCGACGTCTGTGAGGTGTTTGAGAGTGTGAATGTCTGTGGTCGAGCGCTACGCGTCGACAAGTCATGTTTGTGTGTGAGAGTGTGTGTGTTTTGTGTTTGTACACATGTGTATGAGTGCATGTTGGGGTGTGGTGTGTCTGGACATGTTGGCCCATGTCTGAGGTCGAGCGCTGCGCGCTCGACTTGTTTTTGTACGTTTGAGTGTGTGAAAGGCCTGTGGTCGAGCGCTGCGCGCTCGAAAAGTCGTGTGTGTGGTGCTTTTTGTGTTTGTACACGCGTATGTGTGAGTGCGTGTCGGTGTGTGTGTGTCTGGACATGTTGAATGATGTCTGTGGTCGAGCGCTGCGCGCTCGACTTGTAATCGTGTGTTTTGACAGTGTGAAAGGCCTGAGGTCGAGCGCTGCGCGCTCGACTAGTCGTTGTCTGTGTTGCAGAAACAATAGGCCCTTCGCCCTTGGCAGGCCAGGGGCTCGGGCCTAATTATAAAAGTCCAATTGGACATAATTATTCATTTTTCAGGTTTTCATTTTGCCTAACCTGTTAAAAATTTAACAACTCCGTGGTCATAAAAAAACTTCTTTGTCTTAATGTTTTTTTCATATCAAATCTGACCATTTAAATTTAGTGTTTTGGAAATTTGGGGAAGATTTTTTTTCCTTGCAGTGCTTGCAAGGGCTGCATGGTGGTGCAGTGTTTAGCACTGTCTCCTCACAGCCAGTTCAAATCTGTTAAGTGCCTGTGGATTGACTGGTGAAGCTTTCATCATGATCAGCTGGCGTTCCTCCGTGTTGGACCTCTCTGCAGCCCGGCCCGCCGCGATGCAGCCGTTCACACAGGCGAGCTGCTGTAACCGATGGCTGAACGAGGGCGGCAGGTTTCTGGTTTTAATTTCCGTCAGCGTTGATCTCGGAGATGCTGTCCAGGCTGGATGAAGACTGAGCGTCACTTCATAACAGAGACAAATGGGATTAGTATCAGCACTTAACAAATGAAGAACATCCTTCATACTAATCTTGCAGCTGTCAGACGGGAGCGAGTCGAGGGATTCTTCTTCTCCCTCGCTCCAGATCAGCTTTCTCCTAATGACACACCCACACTGGCTCTCCAGCCCACCTCCTGAACACAACAACAACAACACAACAATAACACCCTGACATGCACAGTTAATGTGTGTCTTTGATGACCTTTGATTAATATCATATTGTAACTTCAGATTGTAGCTAAGATACTTTTAAAAGACACAAACAACAATCAACTCTGACAGAAAGTCATTCAATCTGTTGGGCTTCATGCTTTTTTTTCTCTTTGCCCCAGAAGATATTTTTCAGAAGCTAATTACGAGCATTTTGCCGCAGAGCAAATCAATCACAGCATCTCCTGAATCATCATACAAATTCATGCAAAATCATTCGCAGCAAAAACGATGAAGTGGCAAACATCTAACACTCCTCCTTTTGTCACTGGAGGCTAACTCTGCTCTCCGTCTGTCCTCCCCTCGCTCCCTCGCTCAGTCTGTCCTGTAACCTTCAGTAACTCTCTGTCCTCCACAGAAACAACAGGTCTTCTTCTTCTTTTCTCCACCATGCCGATGCGTTTCTGCGCCTGTGTTGTATACGGCTGCTTGTATTGAAAAGAGATAGGGAGAAAAAAAAAGCCTGTTTCCAGGCTAACGGGACACATTTCATCCTCCCTTCATGATGACGATGAAGAAAAGTGCACATCGCAGATAAACGCCATGCTATATTAAGATATATTCAATGTAAGCGCAGTCATTTGGTGCACTTTAAAAGAGATAATGTGCGGTTTAATGGTGATGTGACGTGAGGGAGTGTTCAGGGTTGAGTCTGAGTGTGTATTGTCAGCTTCCACAGCACCTCCATGCACGACGATGTCCCAGCCACATGAGCTTCCTCCTCTTTCATTTGATAAGAGCAGAGCGTGGCAGTAACAAATGAAACACGTTGTGATGATGGAGCTGCTTCAGCCTGCTGCTGATTTCTTACTTTTTCTCCTTGCTGAGACTGTGGGAGGAGGGCTGGCTGCATAATGGACGATACATCTTGACTTGTCTCTTTGACCCATTAGCCTGGATGAGCTGGAGACTGGTGATGCATGAGCGACACAGTGCCAACATATGTTCCCACAGCTGCCTTCGAAGGCTCAGAGGGGAGAAGTTCCCTCAAGAAGCCACTTTAACATCCTTCTTCTCTTTACTGACCTTCATGCGACTCTGGATTTGACAAACTTCAGTTTTTGTTTTTTTTTTTCAAGACTTTATGAACAAAAGAGCCTCTGTCATGCAGAGAGGGTGACGACGCATTGCCCTCCTGGGAAATCAAATTACAGGCTCACGTCGCAGAAATTCACAACCACAGCGTGATTTGTTGGGTGGGATGGTGGGAAATACCCTGTCCAGACTATAGGGGTTAAAACGTAGTCCTGACGAGTGATCAGAGCTGCTTCCCAGGCAGACGGAACAAACCCTTCAAATGAATCTTTCAGAAAATCCTACCTCACATATAGCTCATTCGATTAACTCTCAAAACTCACACTAGACACATTTGCACCAAAACAAGTTGAAATTGAGATTTGAAGTCTTTTAAATAACATCTGCTTCCAGTTTGAGGGTTTTACATTAAAAGTGAGATTTCATCGCGACAGTTGCAACCAGTGCGTTGCACTCCTTTACACATGAAGACGTATTAAACCATTACAGTTATCATGTTTGTTTCAGTTTGCTAAAAACGTATCACACTCCACACGCTCTTGCAAATTTAATACACAACTTATTATATAAATCTATGTTATTAAATTTCGGTTCTGTTGAATATGCTAAAGGTAGACTAGAAATATTCCATGCGTTTACATGGGACTTCTTATTCCTCTATAAATCAGAATAAAGCCTAATTCTGCTCTAAAATGACCTTATAAACGCCTGAAAACTATTCAGAATTAAGTTTACATCCAAATAGGCCAGGTTAATTTGTTAATTAAGTTGGTCGTTCTGCGCATGCTCCGTCGTGATGACGCAATTTTCCAAGATGGCGGCACGTGATCCGCCCTTCAACTCGTATGGAGACGATTTATCTAACGGCAGTTTTAGAAGAATTGGATAAAATGAAACGAGCGGATGGACGGGCGCTTACCAACGCGTTTCATTTTCAAAGCTGTAGCGTCAAAGTTAATCGAGAAGAAAGGACGAGAAATTACGCTGTTGACTTCCGGGAGACGTCAGTACGTCACAGCCGCCCCGTCCAATCAGAACGCTTCGCAGACCCCGGCGTGAGAGAGATATTAATTCTTTGTTTTTTTCCATGTAAACACCAAGCTCATGAATATAATTGTGTATTACTTTATTCAGAATAAACCAGTTCCAAATTTAAAACACCATGTAACTTGGAAAATTACATGGAAGAAACACTTCCTGGGAAAAACAGAAAGTTTAAAGGTAAGGTGGAGGAATCACCAATTCTTCAGTTGATACTGTGATTTTTAAATGTTCTTCATAAAGTTGAGGATTCTTTGTTTTTTCAGTTGTTAGATGTCATCATATCTCATACGTTCCTCATATGATGCTTTTTCTTTTCTTTAAATTGCCAGTCCTGAATTCACCAGTCCATCTGTGATGAATCTAAAACCATAATGTGGATTTCTTCTATTTAGCTGTCATAAGCCATTTAACATGTTTGTGTGTGTTTCTTTTTCTTCAAGTCATTGAACACTGACTCATTCTGTCATTCTGACTCAAATAGTGAACTCCCGCTCATCACGATGGCTGTTTGATCTGCTGTCATGTACAAACATAAAGGAAACATGCAAAGGAGATCACATCCTCCAATATTAGCTTTTTCTCATCGGCTGTCAATGAAATCGACTATTTAATTCAGAAATTCTTCTTTTAAGCTGTAAGACGCAGTCTGAACTGTCAGGGTTAAGACCTTTCTATTTAACAAAGCTTCCAGTTGGTGCTGCTTCCGGACATCCTGGACCATTTCCTAGTGAAGCTGCTGTAGGTCCAGACTGCTGGGAGATCTACTGAGCTTCTCGATCCCTGAATCCAGCAGAAAATCTCCTCTCAGCCTGGTTCTGCAGGTTTCTTCCCGTCTAAAGGAGCATTTACATTTCCACCGTTGTGTTTTCCTACGGAAAAGAGCCTTGAAAAGGCCTTGTTGTCACTGGTGTGATGTAAAAACTGAATTTAAAATGACCAGAACAGGATATATGTCCAATTATATTTCAAACCATTTCACCCAGAGAGTTGGACTTCATTGTCATCACATTAATATTTTTAGTACGAGTATCTTGACTGGCGCACGGATTCATCTGAGCCGGCTGAACAGGATGTGAACAGATCCTCCCACATGTTGTTTTATTTTAATCTCTGCTGATTTGACTCTGAAGGTTCATATAAAGACAAATCAGTTCCAGGTTGATCCAATAGGACCGAGACAACCTCACCACTGGAATAAGAGTGCTCCCCGTCAGAACTGAATTCAATTCTATTTTATCTTGTTTGAGATTAAATCTTCTGTAATTAGATGATTTGTTGTTCATTGCTGTGATTGCACTGAAATGGTTTGCTGTTGAACAGCAACCTCAGGCTGAGCTTGTTTGAGTTTCACAGCATGTCGTCGTGTCCAAAAGCGCCAAATATGGAGGATTTTCTGTTTCCATGACCCCTCAAACTAAAGATGAAGGTTCAAAAATCAGGAGCAGTGTCTTTAGCTTGACCCCTGTTCCTTTCCTTTTCAGTTCAGTTCTGTTGTGATTGTGGCATTACTCTGCATCTCTTCATATTGGTTATGTCTCATTTAGCATAATCTGGTCAGATTATGGATAACTGAGTGGGTGAAACGATAATACGGCTGATCATTTAGCAGTGAAAGACTCACTGCTCAGTGTTTCTGTTGATGGGAACACAGTGCTGCCATAGGCAAACGTTTCTCACTCAGAAAAGCACAGAATGAGTTTGATAAGGACAAAAAAAGGAATGAGATTTATTTATACAACAGCAGCTGGACACATGGAAATGAATGGTTCTGAAATAGAAGAAATACATTAC
Source organism: Salarias fasciatus (assembly GCF_902148845.1). Lineage (NCBI taxonomy): Eukaryota > Metazoa > Chordata > Actinopteri > Blenniiformes > Blenniidae > Salarias > Salarias fasciatus. Next base: position 30,261,578 of record NC_043760.1, on the reverse strand, counting down.
AAGTGAAGCAATAGAGAGTCTTAAACGACTAAGATTAAGAAATACAATAAAACAAGGCAATTAAGGAGGTATGAAAACGGAGAATAAATAAAGTTAAAGCTTTATTAAGCTAAAGGTAATAAAATCAGTCTGTAAATAGCAGTGTTTAAACACCTGATTTTAAAGAAGTGAGTGTGTCGGCAGGAAGTTTCTGCAGGTGATGAGAGGAGGAACTAAAAGCTGCTTCACCTTCTTTTCCTCCGGAAACTCCGAGTAAACCTCATCCTGAGGACCTCGGTCCTTTCGTACTGAGACGTATTTAGACCCTTCACCGCCGGACAGGACACGTTTGACAGGTGTGTGTGAACTTTACTGTCCTGCTACTTGTTTCACCGAAGCTGACTTTGTAGTCGTGACCTCCCAGATCCCACCCGACCCCCGGCTGAACCGCAAAAAAATAAAATGATAATAAAAAGTTGACCTGAAGTTGGCGCCAGTGGTCAGATCTTAATGACATTAGATGCTACATTATTATTGCTAATACCAATAACTGTGCTCAGACCAGACCCAGAGTCTCCTTGAGAAGAGGTGAACCGGGTCAAACCTCCTCCTTCAGGAAGCATTTGATAAAACCGGCGTTGACCTGTTGCTCCACTGTAGCTGGATTTTATCGCTGCAGCTGCTCAATACGAGCAACAGTCACTGTTCGGACTGCAGAAAAAAAAAAAAATCACATGTGGATCTGTATGATTTCCATATTCCAGTTAAATAATTCACTCCTTATGTTTATCCTTCTCGCAGTGTGCAGAGGGTCAGAATGGATTAAACCGGTAATAACGGCCGTCCAGTTGAACGGCGGAGCCGGGCGGGAGGGAGCCCCGGGGCCCAAAAGCTAAATTAATGAAGAAGTGCGGCGTGAAAACCTGCACTCCCGCGCCTGGCGTCGTTACATCCGTCAGGCCGGGCGCCGTCATGACAGAGATGGAAAGAGGGAAATAGAGAGTAAAAGAGCAAATGCACTCCTGCCTACGCCTGTGTCAAATGATTTAAGTGCAGATGTAGCCCGCCGCTACCACCTGCAGCAGGGCCTCTGATACAGAGCAGCTTAAAACCATGAATAAATCATCTCCACTGCACTTAATAGCACCCCTTTTGTCCTTCAAACCATTCAAACACTTGCTGTTATTGCTTTTTAATGTGAGAAAGCAGAAGGCAGAGAGACCCGGCAGAAAGGAGGCGTTTCTAGATGTGGTAGGTCCACGTTTTCCCCCCGTATTTGGTCCAATTTGAGCCTGAAATGACAGATAATTGATTCATTCTGAGTAACTGATCTGAGGTCTCGGGGTCACAGCTTTCTTTTTGGCTTCGTTTAGCAGCAGATGAGCTACTTGAGTAGTTTTATACCAATTACCGTCACTTTTCTCACATACATGCTGCAACTCAGAGCATAAACGTTAGAGAGACGCTGTCGTATATGCAGACACACTCTGGGACTTTCTGTCCCTCAGGAGACGGGTTGAGAGGCAGTTACAGGCGACAGAGTCCAGCCCGTGTCCCCTTGTAAGAGCCTGTCATTGTTTTAGCGCCGCCGTCCTGCAGGCGTCCCCCCCCCCCCGCGATGAGACGGATTTCATTTCCATTTCCAGCTCTCTGCGGATGAGTCCTGGCCTGCGTCGCTAATAAGCAGATCTACGGCACTTTAAGGACTGGCTTAATTACTGATCTTGGCTGACCTTGCCGTCTGAACTTTGCTTTAGAGCATCAATTGTGGCTCGTCAATTTCTATGTTAATGATCACTGGAGGCACGGGGAGGGGCGGCGATTGTTCTCCGACAAAGTAGATGTTCCAAAGAGGACTTATTGAAAGATTCTTAAGTAACCTTGTGTTAAAAGAGGAAAAATGACTGACTGGAGATTACAAGTGCCCTCTGCTGCTGCGCTTGCTGCCTCATCTCTCCCGGGTCACAGAGGAAGAGTTAAGCTGCCAGCTTGGTGACCAAGTTACCGCTGTAACTACTCAACAACTACTGTATGCAGTCAGAGTCAGTGTTTTTCTCTGCAGCTGAACGATCTGATCATGTAATTTAGCTTCAAAATGAAGAGGCATGGTGAAATGAGCCGGCATGGATTTTCCATCCTGACTCGAAAACGTGTGAACAGGGCCTCGTTCAGCTGGTGTTGGAGTTGTTTCTGTAGACCATGTGATCTTGTTTCTGAAATCTGTTCAAACTGATGTTTCACTTTATGACTAAGATAATTAGTGTGTTATTTTGTGCTTTTGTGGCAGAGTTTTCTGTCTGTCCAACAAATGGGGAAGTTTTCATGTTGAAAAGGTTAAACACAGATTGAACCCTTCTAGAATAACCCCTCACTCTTCACTTTTCATCTGTTTTATCCAGCGCACACAGTATGTACAATATAAAGCTTTCTAAAGAGGACTTCAGTGAAATGACGCGTTTTACCACATGTACCAGTTTAATCGCACGCTACAGACCTGGACGTTTTCACACATAAAAAGGGCTGGATGAAGTACTGAGAAAACAAACATGGGACATTTTAGAGGACTCAGCACGACCTGAAGCACACCTTCCTCTATTTTACTTTTAGATTATCACTGTGACCATTTTTCAAGGAGTATTTTCAACATGCTTTGCAGAATAAACTAAACCTTTCGGCAAGAATCAAAGCAAATTAGGTTCATTTACCCTCCAAATAAAACTGTTTAGATGATGATGGAATCTAAAGAACGTATTGTAAGTCTTTGGATTGATGGTGAAAACCAAACCGTCGGTTTTCCTCAGACGTGAGCAGGCTTCTGCTCCACAGTTAAAATTTCCTCTCCACCTTGAACTCACACAGTCATTGTGATGTTTCGCCGCTTCCTCTCGCTGGAGCCAGTGTGCAGTCCGCCGTTTCTGGGGTGTGTCGCTGCCTTTATTGCTGACTTCTATGTGTGTTCATGTTTATCTTTGGGAGCCCCGTCTCATGAGATGAGCTCCCTGAAAGCTGCCGCCCGAGTCTCAAGTCACGAGCGGAAACCCTGCGATTCTGGCCGGTGCCGGAGTGCAGGCGACCACTGTGGAAGCTGCAAATGTATCTGCAGTGTGTCGCTGGCGAAGCTGGATGCTGGCAGCAGTTTGGATCTGTGTGTACGTGCCGCTCACAAAGCACTTCTGTTAATCAGGCCCCAAACTGTAATCATGATTGTTCTCCTCATAAAAGATCATTTGTGACAGCAAGAACAACTCACCAGTGACTCCTCCGTTTCCAGTACTGACTTCCTCATACACAACGCTACTGACAGCGAACAGCGCTTTTTATCCAGAGATTAAATACATTTAAACAAAAACTAGTTCTTCCATGTTCCACACGTCTCTCCACTGTATGTCCTGTAAACTAGTTTAAGTGTGTCTGGACATTGAAATAAGTGTAGCTTGTAAAGGATTTGTAGAATTTCTGACAGGGTTGCTTCACGTTTGTCGTATTAACCCCACAAACACCATGTTTGATGATTTGCATCGAGCACATTACACAGATCGAAGTTATAGTTAACAATTACAAGGTTAAACAATTCAGTTTTCAAGTTAAAAAAGATAAAAATGTGTTACCTGGCATGCAAATGTTCGTTTTGAGCGTGATCACACAACTTTTCTGAAACAAAATTGATGCATATTCACTTGAAATGTCAGGAAAACGGGGCCTCAGCTGAATCTTCAGGTGGACATGTGTTCAAATCCTGAGTGCAGCATCAAGAGCATCTGTCAAACGTCTGGAATGTTTTTAGTGAAGGTAATAGAATAAACTTACAGCAAAAGAGCTGTGAATTAGGTTATGATGAAGCTATTAGTGTAATTGGTTGTACAGTTGTCGGCAGTAAATGGGCATCAACCACTGTCTGAGATAAAAGCTGAGAGCAAAGGTCAAGACGTTCCTCTGTGATTGGGTGAGACTTGGCAGCCGTGGCCAGTCTCGGTGTAAAAAAAAGCAGTTATGCTGCTGAGGAGTTTGCTGGGTTTGTGGGATTGTCATTCCCAGCCTGTATTGAACCGCTGGTGGTTTTGAAACGGCTGCAGGAGCGGCTCTGGCTGGGTGAACAGTCCGACACGAGCCATCGAGCTCCACTTGATTTGTTGAGAGCTTCTCAATAATGAAGCCCCATCTTTCTCCGTGACTTGCACTTGAGGAATATGGATAATTATCAATAACAGTAATCATTTAGAGTGTTTGTGTCTGCTGGCACCTGCACCCAGCGACACTCACCGCAGTGTTACTACTGATTCGCTCTTTGCATAAAATAAACTCTATGACGCCACACCAGGTGAAAACATCATCCCAATGAACTGCAGGAGGGTTTCTGACCTTTTTATGCATCATTGCAGATCATTGGGGGGGGGATCAGATGTAAAACTTCATGTAGCTGTACCTGTCAGATTCCCACGCTGCACCGCCCCGTCCTCCTTTATTTCTCTGTTCTCTCACATCTCTCTGTCTTCCAGTCCTGCTCTACTTTTCCCCAAGTTCCCTTGGATGGAAAATGCTGATCCTGCTCCAGTCTTCTGATTAAAAGGAAAAACCTCAACAGGGAATCATCAGGAATGCTCCCATGATGGCTCCGGATGCAAGCTCTTGATTGGCTGCTTGATGTATAATTCAGATTAGATGGGCGATCTTAATGAGACTGACTAATGATGTTGACACGTGTCTCAGCAATGAGGAGAAAGAGTGATGTCTGCACAAAGACTGCAGCCCACAGATTGATTCAGGGAGAAAACATTTTCATATCCAATCTTCATCAAGGTCAAAATATTATGAAATAGCTAAGACGCTCACGTACCGCCTAAACCTTTCCACACTCGTCTTAAGAGTCTTACTTTTTGTACCTGTAATCCTTTTTTTGTCACCTGGGCTGTTACTGCTGTTGGACAGGGATTCTATGATTTGTTTGTTGTGTCACGTATGATCACCTGGTACATTGTCTCTCTTTAGTCACCGGCTGCAGGCTAATTGCCCCCCTCGGGGATCAGGGGCTTTTCTTTTTGTATGATTTCCCCGTGCTTGCCATGTTTTCTCTGAGCACTGTGACTCCCCCTTTGGCCCAACAGGATGTGCTTGAGACTAACCAGAGCCTCTAAATTGCCTGTAGTTGTGAATATAAGTGTGCGTGGACGTCTGTGATGGACCTCTGCCTTCGCACCGGATCGGCCTCAGTCCTCCATGACCCTGGAGTGGATTGAGTCATATAGAAGATGGATGGATTTTTATCACCCTGAGTTGGACGCTTTACTCACACCCGTCACCACACTGGCTGGAATTTTGAACACACGCACTCTATCACCGCTGCCGCTTGTCAGACAGCGTCACACCTACATGTTCCCTACACTCACAGACACATTTTCACTCCAGATCATCAGTTCTGCTCGGACTTCGTTTGAAGACTCGCTGTGTCTTCAGTTCCTGTTATAATTTCGTCAATAGTTTGCTGCTGAGCTGCACGGAGGAAAATGCAGTTCTTCATTGAATATTAAGCAGTGCTCAGAAGGCCATGTGCTGTAGGAGCTTTTCAAAAGTTCAGTAAGAAAGAGTAAGACTGTAGGAATGCTTTGAGCAAGCAAGCGACTATTTTCACAAGGTCATCCCATAACTGAAGTCCTGAAAAGACCTAAAGTGTCAGACTGACTGACGTCAAAAAGGAAATAGTCTTTATCAGGAATTAGTATGGACGATTAAAAATCTTATAGATTTGTTTAAGCATAGAAGACAGGAATACAGGCTGGTTTTCAAGGCCGAATGTCCATTAAAGTCCTCTTCAGTAACGCCACAGTGGCTGTTTGACGACGAGTGGCTTCAGACGGTGATCGTCCAGCAGTGGGTGGACTCAGACACCAGGTCCTGTGAATCAGCTCACTCTGGTCCAGGTGGTTCGGTCAGGTATGTCAGACAGACGATCACTGAGTGGAACAGGAAACAGAGGAAGAGGAGGAGGTTCGAACATTGAGTTCTTAGACGTGCTGGAGCCTCCACAAAGCCCTGATCTTCACATAATCAGTTCTGTCAGGGTTTACATGAACAGATAGACGGATCTGAACCAGGGTAAATCCAGCTAGATCTGTGGATGTACCAAGTTCCCTCAACAACAGTGTGCCGTGACGGACTGATGCTGCTCTGAGCATTTAGAAAAAAAACTCTTTGCCGTTTGAGGATTCTGCACAGTACTCTACATTTTTTTTTATCCCAAAAAGTTAAATTAGCTACACTGGTAATGAAGTTCTGAGTCCTGGTTATCAGTTATTAATTCATCCTTGCATCTGTTATGGCTCCTGATGGATCATAGGTCTTCCACTTGCTCTCGCCATATGATCCTGTTTTGTGCTGCAGCTTTTGCATCAGTTGGGCCTTTGTTCATTCTGACTGGTTGACCACAGGCATGGAGCGCCTAAAGGAAACCCAGGCAAGCAAAGAGACATGCAGTTTGAAGGAAGGAAGGCCATATTCCAGATCCTTATTCCCGTCCATTTCATGAATGAAAACAGTGCAAAACCATCAAGCACTGTTCCGCCTATTGTCTGTCACTGACAGAGGAAATCAGTCCTGAAATAGGAGGATTTGGAACGCAGGTTATCGGTTTGAAAGCGACTGTCTGAGGAGCCGACGACAATCGGCCGACTGTCATTCTGATGCATTGGTTTTATTTTAGCTGTGTGTTCCAGCTGTCAGTGCTTCTTTTTTTTTTTTTTTTTTTTTTTTTTTTGTTGTTGTTGTTTTGGCACAGATGTGTACGCCAGATGAGCCGGGAAATGGCATCATCTCCACAATTACAGGAAGGTCGTGACCCGCTGTCACGGCAACCACTTGGCATCCGTTTGAAAACTGCTTGGCACTCGCAGCCCGCAGGTTTCATAAACCTGCAATTAGGCAATGGGCATGTATCAGTCTGCACACTGCGGGAAACAGCTGTGCTGTGTGTGTGTATGTATGTGTGTGTGTGTGTGGGTGTGTACGTGTGTTTCATTCGACACTTGTGGAGACCAAAATACTGACCCCCTGACAGGATTGGACACATTTCAGAGGGTTTGGGAGCCGCGGTGGCGGAGGTGAGGTGGGGGTCAGGGACGCTCTCAGGGTTCGAGGCTTCACTTAGTTATGGCTAAACTGAGGGAATTCATTATGTAAATGAGCGAGCCACACACAAAATGGAGCTGCAAGTCTGTGTGAAAGTGTCCATGTTGCTGTAGGAGAGTCTATTGGAAATGACACTGCGGCTCGGTGGGAACCGGCCAGAGAAGCAATTTAACAGACTATTAGATAAAACTGTCGCTAATGTCTGAAGTGACACAAAAATTAGCTTGGATTCAAAGGATTGCTTTTGAAAATACTGTCACTAATTTATCGTTTACTTTGCTTTATGATGGTGTTTCTTCCTTTAGATGTTTAAAATGTCCTTTTCCTCTGTCGTGTCAAAGGTTACTGTGAAATGGTGTTTTAGCCTTCGTCGGTTTCTCCAGCGGCCTCTTGACGCTGTAGGCAGCTGTCCATCAGTATTATGCCAACATCTCAGGACACAGGGAGGGCCTCCGTTCATCTAACTTCATATTTTTACTGTTTTGCACAGAAATGATAGGAACTTTGATCAGTTGGGACCAGGGTTGATCCGACATCGACAGAGACAGACGGTTTACTGGTAACTTTCAAGATGAAGGAGTGTTGAATCTAAAAGAGAAACAAAAACGATGCCAAAAGCTGCAAATCGGTGTTAAGTTTGTTGATGAAGATGACAGTGAAAAATATTTGCCAATGAACCTTAGTCACGGACGACATGAAGACGGAGACAGTGAACAAATATAACTGACTCTTCAGTCAATGAATTAAAATGAAATGAAAAGGTTACAGCAGGATTCTCTTTTCCATTCGTCCAGCACATCCTGTTCTAACGTTTCCATCTTGTTTTAAATCCTTGACTTAAGTAGCAATTGTTTTTTGTCATAATCTGATTTTTATTGAGAATTCGTGTCCGTGAAAAAGGTTCGGTCACAAATATTTTTCATTGTTGTCTTCATCGACGAAATTTACAGTGATTAGTGCGTTGTCCCTGTTGAGGCGTGAAAGTGCAGCGGTTTGTGTGTTTTTGTCTTCACGTCTGGACACTGATTCTCACATCTTGTTTTCCTGTGGTTGAATAAAAGTTGTGGAAGAATTTTAAACTAAATGAATATTTGACCTACTGAAGATCCAAGCAGGACTGAAACTTTGTCCGAAAACTTTAACGTCAATAACATTTTGTGGCTTGGAGTATGTGAAGAAGCATCTTTTTTTTTTTTTTCTGAGAAGGGACATGAACTTTTCAGCGCCAGGCTGCAGGCTCTGCAGATGCAGCTCCCGCTGAAGTTGTTTCGGTGGCATGGAAACAGGCTCCGAGGAGGATGTTCCTGCATATTCTTCAGAGATGTATGTTATTCAAGCTCAGTGTCGATGCGGTTTGTAAAAGCGCTCGCTGTAGTACCTCGGGATGAAGAGGGGAGGACGAGACCAGCTGAGCTTCCAGGTGATGGAAAGAAAAAAGAAGCTTATTATAACTGATGAGTTGATATCGCCCTCAGGATTTGCTGGAAATCAAAACAGACCAAGAGAGAGAGAGTGAATATTGGACTCTATGTTTGTTAACATTTCCACTCTGCCAGCTTCATAAAGCAACAATAAGTCAGTGTTTTATTTCAGCAAAACATCCATTATGGTTTCATGCCTGAGCGGAGATAGAAACACTTGCTTCATACAAATATGAGTCTGCATTTAATTCAGTGACAGATTTGAAAGTATTAACTCTCATCTGTTCCGGGTTTCAAAATCAATCTTTATCCCATTAAAACTTGTTCAAGTAGCGTTGGACACAACAGGAACAGATTGTAGACTTTTGTGCTGCGATCAATCTGTCTGTGTGAGATCTAACATCATGAGTCTCACATATTCCAAGAATCCATGGCCACACTGGCTGCTGTGGAGCCTGAATCTCATTAAGGTCCACATTATTTTTCAATTTGAACCACGGAATTAATGTTTCTGTATCTGATTGCATTCAAATGCACAGTCTATTTCTGTCTGTGGAAGGAATTGGGGCACGATGCTAATTTAAGATACTGCATTTTAAAGCGCGCCCGACGCTGTTTTGAAGTTGCTGAAGGGTTTTACATGGAGCTGTTTCCCCTCCTGTCAGAGCAGTGGCTGTGCGCTGCCGCTGAGCAGAAGCACACTGGACAATGCAGCAGCAGGAGGAAAAAAAAAAAAAAAAAAAAGGGAAAAGTGTGGGAGTAAGATGTGATGGAGTCCTGTGATCTCGCAGCAGTTTCTATGGCATCACTCATGCACCATTTATCTGCTGAATATTGAGGAGGCAGCAATATGTGAGTGAGTGACTGAGTGAGTGCGCATGTGTTTAAGGAGAATGAAGAGGAGGGTTTATGTCATATCAGTCAGCCTCTATATTTTCTGCAGGCGGAATAATGGTCAGGTACCTACTCACACTCTGAAAAGAAAACTGTGGAGGCTGCTGCGTCTGTGACGAGTTTCCTGAGCTGCGGGCAAGTACAGTTACACAAGACAGGCCTCTCTTTCCCCGGTGAGCGTACAGATGCCACAGATCCCAGCGGGTCATCAGACGGCTGTGTGTGTTCAGACAGCGGCCGCGACGCGAGAAACACCTGCTGAACTTCCAGTTGACTCAAGTATCTCATCAGCAAACAGCCTGGCTGCAGCGTGGAGACTCTTCTAGACCTCAAACTGCTCAAACCGTGAATCAGAAGGAGGAGAAAAGACATTATTATTGTTGCTGCTGGAGCCAGACGAGCTGGGATTTGAACATCTGTGGGGTAACAGAGAATGTCTGGGTAAGAAACAGTGCGCGGTGTGCAGTCGCTCTCTGGGTGATGCTGCCTTGTTGATGCCAGAGGACAAAGTTTGTCTCGTTTGGCGAGTTTTGAGGAGAAAGAACTCTCATTGAAATACCTGAACTCGTGGTGAGAACTTCTTTTAACATGCAAGCAAACTGGGCTTCAGCCGCAGACCACACAGAGAGAGATCAGGACAGAGCAGGAGCCTGAAGCGTGAGAACAATATGGTGTTTAGACTGAATCACAGAGAGGAGGGAGCAGCTTCTGGCACCTGAACAGACCGTCAGCAGTCAAGGATGCTGGTGGTGAAACTGTGCAGAGTTAAATGAGACTGGAATATTCCAGAGTAAATCATTTAACACCCCAGAATCCAGGACAGATATTCTCTGCCTATATATCCACCAACAGTTGGCTTCGCTGGAATTGTGGAAATTCGTGCGTCGGCGCCGAAGATGAGGAGTCAGCGCTTCTCAACATCAGCATCCCAGGTTTATTTAGGGAGGACACAAACACGAGTCAATCGAGACGACGATGAGCAGCGGCATAGAAATCATGTGTTCACTCTACATTCAGGAGGGAATAGAAAACCCAGTTTATTCCCAGTAATGCTAATTTAAAACAGACATTTGATATTGTACTGGAAAATAATCCATACAATCCAAAATAGCAAAACATAAATTATAGAATATATTTAGGAGAAGACAGATCCTGAAAAGTGGAGCCGGTGTGTGTGTGTGTGTGTGTGTGTGTGTGTGTGTGTGTGTGTGTGTGTGTGTGCCGGGCCGTGTGGGTGGAACTACGAGCAGTTTTCAATGAGTTATGACTTTGAGCAGCTGTTGCGGATGAGCTTATTCAGATGTTGGATGTAGGCGAGCGGGATGATAGTGCTGTCATGACAGAGGATCGCACTCTCAGTGTAAGGAAGAAAAAAAAAGAAACCGCTTCCACTCAGAGCCGTTTGAAAGCTGCCACAGGTGAAGGGTTTTTTTTGTTTGTTTGTCAAAAATCTAACAGGAAATGTTTTTCTCTTCAGACATCATTGTTCCTGTAGATAATCCCGAGAACACACTGTGGACAGTTTTCATTACTGTCCTCCAGAGAAACATAAAGCTGTTGTTGGGTGTTGTATAGAGCTTTATTTGTGTACTTCTTCCCGTGACGGATTGATGATTCTGTTGTGGGAAAGTGAAGAAAATAAAGGTTAAAGGAAGGGAAGGTGACTTGACTATATTGAAGACAGCAGTTTTTGTTCCACACAGAAAAGAAGTGAAAGCATTTTGAAGTGAGACGACTGTTGGATTGTCTCGCTCTGACAACTGTCTGTTTGCGAAACCTGACGAAAAATCAGCTCTGCTCGAGAAAGGTTTGATGATTTTAGTCTTATGCATTTTGGCAAAAACACCTTCAAGTTTTGATTGGTACATTTGTAGGTTTGGGTAAAAAAACAAAAAAAACAAAAAAAAAAAAACCACCTTTTTCTCCATAAAGCGGTTCCCCTTTGTTGGTTTTTAAGCTTTTTCTTTAATCCACATAAAAAACATTAACCAGCCTGAAATAACAGGAGCACACAAAATATTGAGTGGGAGACAGAGGGGACTGTTCAGTAGTACAACAACAACTGAAAGTGTCACTTGAGCATTCATCATGCGTGTGTGTGTGTGTGTGTGTGTGTGTGTGTGTGTGTGTGTGTGTGCGTTCTTGTATTTCTATCCTTGTTGGGGCCAAATGTCCCCACAAGGATAGCAAAACGTGGAACGACGTGCCTTGTGGGGACCTTTTTCCGGTCCTAAGTAGGAGAAACAGTGTTTTCTTGACCATGTTGTTGTTACTGAAAAAAGTAAAAGTGCAAAAAACATTTCTTTAGGGTTAGGCTTTGTTGTGGTGTGGGTTAGGGTTAGGGTAAGGGTCAGGGTTAGGGGCTAGACATGAATGGGAGTCAATGGACGGTCCCCACAAGGATAGAAATACAAGACTGAGCGTGTGTGTGTGTGTGTGTGTGTGTGCCCATTTGTGATTTGAGCTGAGCGGAGACTTTCTCTCCTCCCCAGCAGCAATCACATGAATTGGAGCGACGCGTCTCGTCGCCGCTGATGGCGCCCGTCCAGAAGCCGGCAGAACTGAATCATTCACTATTGATCCTGTACCTGTACACCCACCCGGGTGTTTGTGTTTATTCTGGCTGAGTGGACCTCTGCTCGGGGCGAAGGTGGGCAGACCAGCGCGCTGCAAACTGTGTGATGTAACTGCAGTTCATGCACCGATATTCAAAAAGGTTTCTTTTTTTTCTCTCTCTCTCTCTCTCTCCTCCATCCTAAGAGGCAGAAAATAATAACTGGAATGAGTCAGAGCGGTGTCAATCAACAGGCTCAGACCCGAGAGGAACTCCAATCAAACCCACCTGAAGAGCTCTTAAAAGTCATGGGCAGACTTCCTGAAGTGTACACAGGCTGAGTCAGTAACATTTGCAGGTGTGTTGACATGTGTCTGAAGTGCGGTGGTGTTTTCAGGAGTCTGCTCTGCTGTTTGCCTGGATGTTAATGAGGAAACTATAACTTCATGCCAACGTTTTATTGGCTTGCTGTCCTTCTGTTCAGTCCTGTCCTCTGAATGTTTTCGGGATGCAGATGTCGTCTCCTGCAGCTGCAGAACAAACATACCGACGGAAACAAAAGCCAAAGTCACTTTGAGTGTTCAACCTTGAACTTTGGGTTCGTAAATCAGTTCCTCATTCAGCGTTGTCGCGTAAACAGACCCCAAAACACAACAAAGACTTTATCGTTTTCATCTGAAAAAGAAATATGGAGGAAAATATCCCAAAGGAGGAAGAAAGGAAATTGTCAGGAGTCCAAAATGTATCAGAACATTTTCAAAATATGTCAAATTAAATTTTAACAATTTCACCAGCGGTATTTAAAGTGGCAGCCTGGAACGCAGGGTCGGATTTTCTTCCAGTTTATTCCTTTGTTTGCGAGGACTTGACGATTAACACAGGCTGCCATAAAACAACTGACTGAATATGTACATATTACTTTATACTTTTCTAATTATTCAGAATTTTGAAGAAAAACACTCATTTTTTCACTGCTTTATATGAAGTTCTGAGTGTTTCATGGTTGAGAAAGATGTGATCACGCAGAAAATCATTATTTTATCTTTTTCTTGGCTAAGTCTCATTGACTGCATTACAGCTCTTTCTTTTACAATTGTTAGTTGATGTAATGCTCATGTTTGAGCAGTGAAGCTCCAGTTAGAAGTTCCCAACCTGAGCATCAAGCCCACCACAGAACCTGAGGAGAGAAGTGGAGTTGAAATGACACATGAAGCATTCTGAACAGTTATCACAGCAGAACTGAGCGAGAAGAGATTAAAACACCAAATTACCCAAGAACGATTATATCAACTAAAACATTTACAAGCCGATGCCTCCTGGACATAATCTTTTAAATTGTCTTTTTAAACATTTAACTCATCCACTTCTGTATCTTCCAGTGGATGATTTCGGTCTGATAGAGCAGAAAACAAATCATTTCATCGTAGAAAATATGGAGAGATTTAATATTGAATCCTCAGAACACAGACAAAATCCAGCCTGTGGATTTTCTAACTTTGTAATGGTGATGAGAAGAGCAGAACCACAATTGACTTATAGAAATAAGAGTAAATTAGTGGCAGATTCCAGCTCTAGTGAGGACCTCCATCCACCTGGAGAGAGCTCCACGGTGTGTTATCAGATGTAAAACCCGACGATCAACAGAGTCCAAGAAATACAACCACAATACATACAAATTACATTATCACTTAAACATAGACATGATCAGTTATGAGTTAAATGCAAATACAAAATACTGTTAATCAATCAGAAAACATGACTTTTTGGCTTCATGCATGATTAACATATTTATATTCAGACAAGAGAGTTTGCTTTTTTAATTACTTGTTCCAGATGTAAACGAAGCATCCATTCACACCACTGATCAAATACAGGATTATGGAATGTATGAGGAAATCATAATACTCTATTCATGCACAGGGAGAACATGCAACACAGAACAGCCTAAAGCATGGACTCGAACCAGGAACATTCTGACAGTGAGGCAGGAATACCTATCATGACATTTCTAGGAACATTCCTCTGAATCACCTGGATTCGACAGCAAACCAGCTGACCTTGTTAAATGTTGTTACTCCAGAGAGCAGATCGTGTTTCGGGATGATGATTCCACGTGTGTGACTATGAGGCTTGTCTAAGCAGCCTGTGTGTCTTTACGAGCGCTGCAGAGGTCGTGACAGGGGTCAGCAGGTCATCCGACAGTTTCCTGTGACCGCAGGGCGCTCTTCCTCACAAACAGCCGACTCCGCTGAACTGAACAAAAACAGAACTAAATCCTCAGTGTTCTTCTGGTTTATCAGGCATCCTCATCTGCTAATGATCTTTTAGGATCATTAACAGATCAAATAGAGATCCATCTTGAAATAGTCTTGAAATGTTCTTGATTTGCAGTGATGCTCAATCATCTATTTTTCTTCTTAAGACCTAATTTCAAAAGTTAACATATCTTGACTTTGTTTTTTAATGTAAGTACATGTATGGCTGCATGCGCTCTTTATCAGTCCAGTTAATTATGATAATATACAGTGTTTTATTTTTTAAAAAAGTAGTTGTATTGGATAGTGTATTAAAAAATCATATTTAGTTTCAACTCTGTTTCTCACTGCAGTCACCTCACATCTATTTAAAAAAGAACATTTTATGGATTTATTTGAAGCCCTCCTGTAAATTATGTCTTTGCATTTAAGCAGTCTTATTCATAATTAACCTTCCTCACTCTGAGACTGCCAAGGTGCACAGTTCTGGAGGTAAAGGGCCTCGTTCAGGAACCAACAGATTTATGCTCATTTCATCAAAACATCAGGTATAGTTTCATGTGAATTAGGTCCTTCATGTCAGATTGTGTATTAAATATATCTATGGTAAAACAGAACCACTATAAAGGTCAAACAAACATTTGATGAACATTATTTATACTTTAAAACTGGGAAATGGGAAGATATTGTGAGAGGTGAAAGGAATAAGACAGTAAATTCAAACTTCCTCTCAAGCAACATATGAGGCTGAGGCAGTATGTGGGACTGTTGGTTTCAATATTAAGCTCCATCCCTCTTCCCTTTTTTCATATTGCTCCCGCTCCCCTGTTTCTCTCCCCCTCCATCTGCCTCCTCTCGCTCGCTCTCTCTCTCTCTCTCTCTCTCTCTCTCTCTCTCTCTCTCTCTCTCTCTCAGCCCTTTCTCCTTCTCCCAACAACTGAGCGCCCTTTTCTCCACATCCTGCTCTGCTCGTCGCTGGAGCTTTGACTTGAGTTATAGATGTCTGCTGGAATTTCTTCCCCCTCATCCATTTCACTGTTTAATCGATGGAGATGACGGAGTGCAGGTGCAGCCGCGGCGCGCGCTCGAGCCAGCGGGGACGGCGCGTGGTGCACTAGGACCGCGGAGAGGCGCTTCTCGTCGTGTGCATTGCAAGTACAGCGCGGAGCCGTGGAGGAAACCCCCCCCCCAATCGGATCTGGCCATTATATCCATACATTCTTCCCCCCCCATCTCCACCGCGGCGCGGCGGCTGAGCGGGGATCGCAGCGCACGGTGCGCCCGGGATGCTCGCGCTCCTCGGAGGGACTGGGAGCCTTAATAACCACGATCTGCGTAAAAAAAAGTCATCTCTTTTGAAGGGGCTGTTGGTTTGGCGTGTTTCCCCCCACCTGAACTCGTGTTTGATTTTATGTTTTATTGCCTGTAGTTGAGTGTGTGTGAGTGGATGCGTGCGTGTGCGTGTGTGTTTTCTGCCCGTCATCGGTTTTTATTTCAAGCGCGCAAAGTCACATCTGCGTAGGAGAGCGCTTGGCGCACTTCTTCCCCAAAGGACAGAGACAGAAATCTCCATTCTCCTGTTTGGATTTAAGCCGGACGACCAGCTGAATGGGTGACCCCGCTGAGACGCAGACGACCACCACACCGCGCTCTCTGTACGGAAACGTGTTTTCTCCATTGACCCGGAGTTGTGATGTCCAGAGCCTTCCCCACTGACTGACAGACGGAGCCGTACCATTTTGGAAATCCACTTGAAGGTAGGCCAGTTTTCCTCCTCTCTCTCTCTCTCTCTCTCTTTCCTCCTGACCATCAGGTAAAGTTGATATAACCCGTTCTTCGATTATTGCAGCAGAACCCTGGTCTGTGTGAGTCTGGGTTTGTGTCGGACAGTTGCAGCAGTTGTCTTATTTAAAAAAAATAGGAAGGTGGTAAAATAAACCAATTTAAATGGTCTCCGAGACAAACGCTTCCAGGGTGAGAAGTTCAGAACCTACTGCTGCTGCAGCAACGAGATCAGTTCCGATCCGGGTTCTAATGGGATGCAAACATCCAGGGAAGCAGTTCATGTGAATATCTCAACCGTGTCGCAGTGCGAGGGGAAATCTCCGCGCGCGCCTCTTCTTTTGCTCCTTGTTTTTGTGTGTTTGGCGGCTGATTTGTTTGCTCGTGAGCTCAGTGGCGGAGATGCCGGAGGAGCGCTGCGCACTGCGGTCTCACACGCCGGGCCGCCGGGCTCACTGGAGCTCACCGAGGAGAGGATTTAGATAAAGGTGTAAAGGAAGCGGCGGCTTCCCCTGAAGGCGGTAAGCCTTATTATAAGCTCCATCCTGTCTTTATATGGAGGATACAGACCGCCGCGCGCGCGCCGAGGCGACGACTTAACAGGGAAATAGACCCACGAAAATACACACAAAAAAACTTATCCCCCCCCCCCTCCACCCACCAACATCCCCACTCTCGTGCGTCTGTGTCACGTGCACGCCCACACACCCTCAGCAATATAGTTTGAAATGATTGCGTGCGCGCGCGTGTGAGAGAGGAGAGAGTGCGTCACTGTAGTTGCAGCGTTCAAATTAGAGGCAGAAACTCGATTGTGTGTTTGGTTTTCTTTGGCTTATCCGTGCGGCTGGGAGGAGGATGAAGCGCGCCGGCCTCTCTGAGCCGTTTCCACGCACTGTGCGCGTTCCCCGGGGGGCAAACAGCGCGCCCCGTCGGGCGGAAACGTGCGAATACCGACGCATGACGCAGGAATCCTGAGTGATGATGGATGATGATGGTCCTATTTCTGGAGGTACTACGCCTGGATCAGACATGTCCAACCACTTTGAGCTTTACTGGCTACCTTGAAGACATGGCAGCATTATTTATTGTTAGGTTTTATTTATTTATTTATTTTTCATGTCAGACCAAGAGGCTTCAGAGCCGTTCTGAGATGAGATTGCTGCAGTCCGTCCATCAGAGGCCGAACCTGTAGTGGAAGAAGGTTTGTGTCTGGGTTGATCCTCATAAACACATTTTGGGTTTTGTGAAAATCATTAAACTGAACTGTCACATAGTAGCACCCTTGCTTCACAACCAGAAGGTTGTGGTTTGAGTCCGGGCCCGGCCTTTCAGTGGAGGTGGCATGCTCTCACATATGAGTGAAGCTAATAGGTGACTCTAAAACCGATGTGAATATGAACGTGTGTGTAAGTCCTACGATGGACTGGTGGCCTGTCTGGGGTGTCTGCTCTTTGACACATCGTTACGGGCTCCTCGAACCTGCGACCCACGGCTACAGTGGCATTGATGGGTGTTGGTGGCTCACTGGCCTGCCGTTTGAGACAGCGACAGTCCTCGGCAGACTTTTTTCTCCTCTTGTGAAGTTTCTCAGATGACCTATATCTGTTTGTGCTGGCAGAGAGGACGCGCCACAGGCCATCTGGAGGTGAGCCCCGTCTTCAACTCTCCTCTTTAATATTGAACGAAGCAAAAGAAAATGTCTCCGTGTCACTCTGGATTTTGGGTGAAATATTTCATGAGCGCCGGGGCCTTGCATTAATGAATTCGTAAAGTTGCTGGTGTCTGATGTTACAAAGTGCGGCAGATGAAACTGGCAGGCCGACGCTGCTGCCAGCAGCGCCTCGTCATAGGAAAGATGACAGGAACTGTCCGTGGTGCTGAAACAGACAGCTCCTTTGTTCAACTCTTGGCCTGATTTTGTACGCTGAAATGCTCTGTGACTGCTGAAACTCTGTTTGGCCTCTGTTATTTCACGTTTGAATATTGAGAGTGTTGTGAGTCGCATGCATGTAGCTGTTCATGTAAGAATGATTCCTCGCAATCACAAGAAGACAAAATGTATTAATATGTAGCTAATATTGGCACCCGTTCAGCCTCTTGTGAATTATGCTAATATGTTTCATCCATATTTCATTTTTCTAATTGACACATCTCGTCCCGCTGCTGCGCCGCTCGTGGTGTAATGACACACATATATCCTGTGCCCTGCATTTTTCTTGGTTTTGGCCTCGGATCAGAGAGTTCCTTTTAAAAGGGCATCATCATGTCTGCTGAGTGGTGTTAAAATCCATTAGCCGATTATCAAGAAGTGGAGCTGGGCTTTGCCATGGGAAAACCATGAGCATTGTAAAGACAATTCCATCACAATCAAGGATGGCCGCTCCATCCCATTATCAGGCTGGAGGGCAATAAAACAAAAGCCCCAACGAGTGGGGCTTCAGCCGGTCGACGCATCGCTCTGTTTATATTACTGCTCAGAGCTTAACATCGTGTTGTTTTCTTAAATAATAACCATGTGCAGTCCAGGAAAACACTCTCATCTATATCAATTCAGACTTGTAGCATTTGAAGTCCGTTTTACCACTATTGCAATATTGAATATGGTCTTAAGATGAATGATGATTGTGCTCGAAAAAATACATTTCTCGGTCGTTATTTTCCTTTTCAGCTTTTCACAGGCCGAGACACTTAATGCCTGTTACATTGCTCTGTGTACACTATGCCTGCTGTAAACTCAGCTGGGCATCCGATATACAGCCCGAGAGGAAATCAAATTAACCCCGGGGGAGCTGTGACATCTTCCGTGCGGCTCATAATTGACTGCATTGCTCCTCGGTGATTACTGTTGCTCAGTATCTGTGGATCTGCATGATCCACCGTGTGCATCAGAATGACTTCGTGTGATATCAGCGTCTGATAATCCCGAGCAGGGCCTCTGAGGGCTTGCCGCTCAATGCACAGTGGGACCTCAACAAGGCAATTTGCTTCCTCGCTAATGGTCATCTAGCGCGCAGGCCTGGCTGGTGGTCCTCTTGAACTGGTCTTGCGCTGGTGATGAATGAATTGTGTGTTTTCCCCGAACGTTGATTGAATTAAGCCGCCCCGCAGACCCGTCGCTCCTTCCAAGGAGCGAAGGCGATCCTGCGGTGAAGTTTATCAATAAACGGGTGGATAGAGTGTAAGTGGTAGTGTTGCCGGGGGCAGACAGCCGGCGATGAGGAGGGGAACTCTCTCAGGGAGAGCCCCACTGAACACACAGCAGATTGGGAGCCCTCGGTGCTAGCGTCTGTCAGTGCCTGCCGTAGGGGGAGAGCGGTGGAGCCACACAGAGCTGACCCAGAACCGCACCGGGCCAGCTTCAGGTCAGCCTTCTCATTAGAGCCAGCTCGGTGTACCTGTCCCCTTGCGTTCACTGGCTGCCCACCCCGAGTCCCTCTTCTTATCCACTCATCTCATCCTTTTCACTGCATCTGTGACGAGGTGACAAACATGACTAATTCACAACAAAGCATCCAGAAAGCACAGCGTTTTGATGGCTTTGTTTTGAAGGCTGGCTGCTTTGACGTGGACCCCCATGAGGCCACTGGCAGCTGAGCTCCCACTGTGGCAGATTGATATTTGTAATTTAAGGGAAGCTGTCACACAGCATCCTCCAGATGGAGAGAGCTGCAGAGGCACGCAGTCGATTAAACACGGTTTGTTTAGAAATAATCATTTTGATGCGGGAGCTGAGGATTCATTTGAGGCATATTGGCTCTTAGGTTCAAAATGTTCAATTACACACTGACGCATACCATCATATGATAATCAGACATAGGCGTAGGATTCGGAGCGTGGCCGGGAAAAGAAGGTTTTAGCGTATCTGTTAGCCGATGGAGTCTCAGATCACCAGATCACACTGAAAGGACAGGTCAGTGATTTGTGTCTCGGATTGCTGAAAAGGTTGAGGATAGGTAGAGAACTAATTCATTAATTCACCCTGTGGCATCTCACACACACACACACACACCACCACACACACACACACACACAACACACAACACACACACACACACACACACACAACACACACTGTTTTCATTGGAATTGATATTTGGAGGAGGGTCGTGTTTTAAAGGGCCATCTCCCTCTTGTCACATTGATTGACAAAAGGAACAATAAACAGCGGAGAATACTGCTTGATTAAATGTCCCTCAGAAAAACCACACATGTGCAATAAATCAGATTTCCATCTCGCAAATTAACCCGATGGCATTTAGATGTTGATTTGATGACCTCCAAACTTGAACTCATGAGATAGTTGCGTGCGTAAGGTCAAAATGATTGCTTGTGAAAGATTAAATACAGGATTACAGTTTGTGTAATTACCTCTTGCTATTTTTCTCTATGGATACAAATGCAAATGAAAAATACAGTCTTTTAAAATTTTGAAAACTTTATGAGGTCTGATGGTTTTTTTGAAGAATAGAGGCCAGTGTATTAATTAAAATATGTTTTTAATTTTATAGAGACTTTGCGGTTATTCTGAGTATTCTGAGAATTTCTATTATCCATTTTATCTGAGCTGACACTGTATGTTGTCTTGAGTTAAGACTTGAGAATTCACAGAAAAAACTAAAATGTGATTATATCACATATTATATTTACACTTTTGTCTCAAACAAGTCTGGACCGGGGAGTTTTTCATGGCGTCTGCAGGGGTTTCCTCCAGCATCCCGTCACAATCCAAACCCGAGTGTGTGGGTTAAACGAAGGTGTTAGTGTGTGCAGGTGAGAGACTGTGTGTGTTTCACGTTGTGTATGCAGCTGTCTGCCACTCATATCAGTAGCATATGAAGGAATATGTGGACGGCTGAATGACGCTGCCCTATCTGCTCTTTGAATGCATTATTTTACATAATTTGTAGAGAAATTGCAGCGTGCCTGTACTGTCGCCTCGTCTTTTTAAAGCACTGTGAATAGCCGTGCGTCTGAATGGTGCAGTATAAATACATTTAGCCCGCGTTGCTTACATACAGTAGTAGCTATTGTGACGTCTCAGCGTCGTATCTTCAGCGATACATTTACTGTGGTGTTTTACTTGCTCACTTCATGCCCTCGTTGCCTTTGGAGATGAAAACGTTCAGACACGAGAGCAGAGTGACGCCCGGTCGTCTCAGGACTCGGCCAACCTTTCATCTGATGTGGATTAGGGTTTTACCTCCCGCGGTTCCATCCGTTGCTTTCACATCAAATATCACGGGAATAATTACCAAGAAATCACTAATGATTGAGTTTGGTTTGAAAATGTATGACCTTGTGTAAGAAGCTGCAGTGAAGAATGAGGCGGGAGTAGATTTAACCAAAACCCATACAATGAATCCCTGACTGTCCTTCCCGATTCGACAGGCCTGTCTGAATGCACTCCTGTGCAGAAAGGATTCTCTACTTTTCCTATTTCCCTGCCGCCTGGCAGTAAATGCAGATCTGTGCTCGTTCCTGACCTTCTCATTGGAAATCACTGTCGTTAAACAGCGGTACGATCTGAACAAACTCGGGTCGGACATTTAAAAGGCGTTTTAGATTTGATAATGAGAACTGTAGAGCATGTAAAAGATGGATCACGAAGATCAATCCCAAATGTGATTAAGGCTGAAATAAGCTTCTTTCAGATATTTTTACAGGTGTGACTGCGGCATATTATTGGAAAAACATGACGCAGTATTAATGTATGTATATATTATATATATATATAATATATATATATATACATATATATTATATATATATATAATATATATATATACATATATCTTCAAATTTTACATTATGTCAGACGTTGGGAAGTTTAACAATCAGGTCAGAGAGTCTAAACTTTAAAGGGGTGAGGGCGTGAATGTAACCGACCGACCACAGGGTGCTTGAACTCGGCTCCAGCAACATCAGCCGTCCGATAACCTTTCAAGCATTATCGCTTTGGCCACACTGAGCAGAGATCCCGGCCCGCTGATACGTCCCTCTTCCTGTTCCTGTCCGAACTTCCTGCCCGGAGCACTGTTCTCAGAAAGCCTCATCTCTCAGCTCCGCTGTAGTTTGACAGGCGTCGATGTGGTAAACACCGTGAAGTCCCGTCACTGTGAATTTTGGGAGCCTCGCCTCTTTTGTTCAGTAACGTGAGCGCGTAACCTGTCAGCTGTTCCGGTTTTACACTGACGTTTTGTTGATTCACGACTGACACGCCTTCATGTGTTGACATCTGTGTAAAAATGCTTCATGTAAAGCGGCTGGCGCTCTGAGATCAGTGAAGAACGCAGAAGGACAGAAGCAAAGGAGGAGACGATAGGTTACCCAGAGGTGAAAAAGCAGCACTAAAGCAGGCTGGAAGTGCGGCGCCTGTTTATTGAGAAGTGGATTTGTGGGTAAAAAGAAAGCACTCAAGCTTGTTTCCTTCACTCTGGAGCTGTGTTTCAGGCCGCGGCTCTGAAAGCTGTGTGACAGTGTGCACCGGGATGTTCAGACTGCATTTTATGAATGCTGTTTTAATGACGCCATTGTACCCAAATGAGGTTGTCACAGGAGAATCATTACGACCCTGCTCCGTCTGGACGTCTGCAGAGAGGAGACATAGAGTGAAACACACAAGGCGGCTCTTTGTGTTACCTTTGATGCACTGAAAACATAACCCAGTAACTTTTACTGTGATTATGACAATCGAAATAAAGCTTTGGATTTTGTCTTTAAAATTCAGTTGACAGCATCAGTTTGCAGCTGTGCAGGTAGCGACTGTTCGCAAAGTGAAATAAATCCTGCTTTGTAGGAGATTCAAGACTGCTGCCCTGTTTCCAACCGGGGGCTGCAAGTTTTAGGACCAAAAGATTAACTTAAAAACAAAACATTGCATTTTCATTAAATTTTAGAACTACAGATGAGATGTTTTTTCTGCTTTTAGCTGTTTTAACCATTTTAGCATTTTCAACATTCTCGAAGTCTTTCAGTTCAGCTGAGTTTCCGCTGTAATACTCGGGTGATACAGCTAAACTCTTAAACTCTCTTTGGATTCCATGTGTCACCTCAAACTGCTAAAACAAGAAACTTTTAAAAGATTTTTGCCGTGCATGAATTAAGAAAAAACCAGATCATATTGTATATCTGCCCAGTTCTGTTCAGGCTTTATGGGTCCACATCCATCTCCGGGCCTGAGGATACAGACCCCAGTCCTGACCTGTAGCGCGACACCCGATCACAATTTGAGTTTAGTAAATCAGAAATAGTGCCTCTTCACAGCATCTATCCATCTTCTTTACTGCTAATCTAAGTGAGGGTCACCGCCTGCAGCCGGTCCCAGCTGACCATAACCTGAGCGCCAGTCCATCACAGAGACACACAATAACACAGTCACCCGGCGGGAAATATTACACTACCCAGTTAACAGTAAACATATCTTTTTAGACTGCTGGGAGAAAACTGCTCAGGGAGAACATGCTAACTCTGCAGATGGTCTCATTTGCAGCGAGAGCTTGACCCACTGCTGCCCTGTGTCTGGAATGTGACCGAATTCGGAGAAGCAATCCGAAAAGGAGTGAAGTTCACAGAAACATGACGATGTTAACGCTGCACACCAAATCCCTGCAAATGAGGAAAGACT